>NW_023425347.1:32974235-33216735 GCF_014108415.1 Molossus molossus | reverse complement strand
TCAGGTAATGCACTTTGGTATGTTATCCTATTTAATTTTCACAATAACTCGATGGAACAAGATTGTGACTCATGTTTTGAAGATAAAAAAAACAAAGTCTTAGAATCTGTCATTTAACAGATGATGAAGAGAGACTTGCAAATATTAAATAGCAAAACTGGGATTCAGAATTAGGTTGAACTGGCTCTGGAAGCCAAGGCTCTTTCCTCTTACTCTCCTTGTCTGACAGAGACAAATGCAAATGCAGAAGACCATCCAGGTAGCTGTGGCATTGCAGGGCTCAATAGGGACACGCTTGACTGTGTGTGTGTTCGTGTGTGTGTGTGTCCATGCACATGCACACATGCATGTGTGTATAGAGGAGATGGTGGACCATAAAGCTTGAGAAAGGCTTCTGGCATTTAAAACAAGACTCCACTATAGAAACCCTCTGATAACCAAAGGCACTTGAGGAGCAGGTAAGTGGTGTTTCAGATGAAAGGAGAATTCTCCAAGCCACCCTGACTCTAAGACATTGCTTCTGCCGACTGTCCTAGGCTTGCTCCAATCTCCATAGTTTGCTATCCTGCCCCCCCCCCCTTTTATTTTAGCTTGATCTAAGAGTAGAGTTACAGGTTTAGCCTATAAAAACACAGAATGCCAGCTGAATCAGAATTTCAGATAAACAACAAATGTTATTTTTGTGTAAGCGTGTCCCATGCCATATAATCTAAGAGGTGTCCCTATCTAAGAAGCCTGAAGAAAGGCCAGGACCCAGTCCTGGTGACAGCTTAAATAAGCTGCACCTACATATCTCAGGGAAGGCTCCCCTAAGCAGTGCTATATCCTCCAATCAGTGTTTGGTCACCCAGAAGAAGTCCAGCCAGCCCGGCTTTACCTCCCGTAAGCTCATCATTCCACATCTGATGACCAGTTGGAAAAGGGATGCAGAATAAAGCCAGCCATGAAGAAACCGTGTCGACAATTGTCGGTAGGTACGCTATGGCCTTTGTTCAGCTTTGTAGCTACCAGGACGTCTCTTTGCAAATAAGGCATCATTGACTGCAGTCGCTGGGCCGATTCTCCAAACCTGTCTTTGGTTGCTATCCCCGCCCCGCCCCCGCTGGAACATGTCACACCACGGTGATGTGGGCACGCCGCCAGCAGAACAGATGGCTGTGGACCTTGGCATGCCAGGAAACCATTAGGTTCATCAGTGTGAGCGACAGGGGGTACGTTTCTATCTGCGAACGTGAAACTAACAGCCCTCGCAGGGCAAGGGGCAGAGGCCCTCCTGATTCGGGGGGGCTGACCTTTCAGTCCCAGATACTGTCTCTGCAGAGCTGAAAGTTTACAGCCCGGCACGAAGGAATGACCTCACGAGAGTCTGAGGAGGAGAGGAAGGGTGTGTGGAAAGGGACCAAAAACTTCCTTTCTCCTTGGCTAGCGGGCTTGGCGGGCCAGGGCTGTGTGGGTACCAGCGGGTTCCCCAGGAGTGGCTTTCCACTTCTGTTGAGTAAGCCCCGCAGAGACCCAGCAGGCCCACCACAGGACGGGCTGTGTTGTCCAGTGTCCTCCACTGCAGCCTCGCTTGCACCTTCAACCTGAGTTCTCCGCCATTAACTGGTCCAACAGACACAGGGAGTAAAAACGACAGCAGCTCGCCTTAAATTGGTGGTGAGGATTGAAAAGGACAGGAAAGAAAGGATGAGAATGTGTTAGAAAGATCTAGAGACATGCACTGTTCTCTTTAACCCCCCTTCTGCCTAAAAGCACCTGCTTGCTAGAAAAACTCCAAAGCCACAGCTGTGTACAAGAAAACAGAAGTCTCTTTTAACCCACGTGCCTGAGTGATAGTCACTTGTAATAATTTGTTGCAAATTTGCTCAGATATTTTCCCTTGAATAGCAGGTGTGCACTTTGAAGTCATAATTTTCTTTTGATCAAACAATCTAGATTTGTCCTCTTCATTGCAATGTCCCCATCAAGGTGAAAGTCAATAAAAACACCTGTATTCAGTGAGAACTAAACTGTCATGCATGAATCTTTTGTTTACTCCTAACTCAGTGAAATTTCCGGGCTCTCCTATTTCCAAGTTTAGTAGTCACTTTATGAATTTTGTGCCATTTGTTGTCAAATGATTTCTTATTTAGGAATGTGGATGTGAGTTATTTCTTTCAATTTTCTTAAAATTTTTTTTTTTCAGTTATAGTTTACATTCAGTATTATTTTGTATTAGTTTCAGGTGTACAGCATGGTGGTTAGACAATCATATACTTTACAAAGTGTTCCCCTGATATTTCTAGTACCCAACTGGCACTATACCTAGTTATTCCAATATTATTGACTATATTCCCTAGGCGCTACTTTACATCCTGTGACTATTTTGTAACTACCGATCTGTACTTCTCAATCTCTTCATCTTTTTTACCCAGGCCCCCAAACTCCCTCCCCTTTGGCAACCATCAGTCTGTTATCTGTATCGTGAGTCTAAATAGCGTCTTCGGTTCCTCTTTCTCCTCTCCATTTTTTTTTTTTTTTTTGTACAGATAGAGTGGGAGGGAGAGAGAGGAAGGGAGAGAGAGAGAGAGAGAAACATCGACGTGAAGGGACACATCGAGTGGCTGCCACCCGCACGACCAACCAGGGCCGGGGACAAACTGCAACCGAAGCACGTGCCCCCAGCGGGAACCGAACCCGGGTCTCTCCCGACCGCAGGCCGACGCTCCAACCACTGAGCCAAACTGGCCAGGGCCGGTTCCTCTTTCTATGCTGGTCTCTTAACCATTGATGTTGCCCAGATTTTCTCCTGCTGACCTGTCGCTCTAATACTGACCTCTTTTCCGACTTTTGACCTTTTTGATTCCAGTGTGTGCTGGGCACAAGTACTTGGATGTCTCCCATGCACCCCAAACTCTGAGTAGCCTCACCTGAGCCTCAGTCCATTAATGTTGAATGCACCATCACCCATCAGAGAATTCATGTCAGAAACCTGGTTCTCTTTACTGTATTTGTCTTCATAAGCCACATCCAGTCAGTCATCAAGACCAAGAGATTTTATTTTCTGTTTCTCAAAACTTTACTTTCAGAGATATCCATACTACCTGAATTCAGTTCCTGAAAACAGGCCAGTTATATCTTGCCAAAATGCAATTTCAGTAAAAACATTTTGCTACAGCCAGCTGAAGCAGTGTCGTCCAAGTACCCAGGTCTCTGTGACCTGGCTTAACCCAGGTGTAGAACTTCAAGATCCTGGAGGAATGCATTGATTCTCTCCTCCAGCACATTTATCCAAATATTATTCCCTTCGCTGAGAATTTTGACAGGGTATATGCTCCAAAAAGTCCCTGCAGCACGACCACATAAATGGCTGTCTGTCTTAAAAAAAAAATGTTTTTATTGATTTTTTAGAGAGAGGAAGATTGAGAGAGATAGAAACATCGATGTGAGAGAGAAACATCACTCAGATGCCACCTGCACGCCCCCTACTGAGGATCAAGCCTGCAACCTGGGCATGAGCTCTGACCTGGAATGGAACCAGGACCTCTCAGTCCATGGGATGACGCTCAATCCACTGAACTACACCAGCCGGCAAGTCTGTGTTAATAGACAATTTAAGCAAGGGTTAACCTGTGGGACTTGAGTATGGAAGACTGCCCAGAGAGAAAAGCTCTGTCTCTGCTTTAAGATGAACCAATGGAAAGGGCCAGATTTCAACTCAGAAAATAGTTTTTAATCTGTTCTAATGTCAAAACAAATACGTGCTCAAGGGCTCAGCTCAGAGTTTTACACCATCTAATAAGGCTAGCTTAGGAAAATATTGAGATAGGTTTAACTAGATGCCTGACTTTACCTTTAAAAAAACCCCCTCCAACCGCCGTAGCATGCTCGGCTTTACAATCCTGTGTTCTGGTGTTTCATAACGCCCAAGATAAACTGGGGTGTAATATACATGCATGTACATGACTAAAGCTACTTGTTGCTTGAAGTTAATATTTAAGAATATTTATTTATTAAAATAATATTTATTCTTAAATATTAAATATAAATAAAATTAATATTTATTCTTAAACTAATATTTAAGAATATTTATAGCTGGGCCAGTGCTGCCAACTATAATAACAACAGGATTGAAATAGATATTTTGTAAGTCACCCATTCTGGCAATAATTGTCAACCAGAACTAACTGTCTTCTAAAGAAGCATCTAAGTACAAAAAACTGCTTGTCTTTCTTCTCTAAATAGCAGTGGGCAGTGGCGATAGTGGTGGCAGGGTAAGTCTTTACTCATTCCATTTAAGTGTGCTGTGTTTTATTTTTCCTGATTGAAAAACAGGTACTATGAAAGAACACTGGTATTTCTAATGGTGATCAAAGAAATGGGAAGTGAGCTGATAATATGTCATCAAAACTGATTTTTGAAGAAAACCAAGGGTCAGAGCCATCTAGGTGTCATTATTTCCCAGAGAGAGTTCTATGTTTGGTTCTGAGTAGTGTCTGGTTTTAAAAATCACAAGACCTGGAATGGTAGTCCTTGGATGGGGTGGGGCAGGAACCACCATACTCGAGGCAAATAAAGCTTATTGTGTTTGGACCATCATGAGCTGAAAATCCTGAAGTCAGTCAGAGAACTTATAAGCTTTCTTTTTGAATCCTTTTTATAGCTCTGGATTCTTAGGATTTAACAATGGCTTTATGGGTGTGAGTGACAGGTCCACATCCGGAAACACTCCTTGTCCTGGTCACCTGACACACTGGATCAAAAAAAAAATGGAAAGATGGTGTTCCTTTTGAGGAAACTGAGTCAGGGTTTAGCATCCAAGTAATTTCCATGCTTTATAAACCAGGAAGCTATCCAGTCTCTTTGGCGTTTAATATTGAACTGTAACTGGCTTGAGGAGAAATAGTGAACGTATTCATCTTTGTGTTCATCTGTGTTCCTTATCAACCACACATGGAGTGGATGGGCTACAAACTTCTGCAGAATGGATGGTGGGAATCAGGGAGTGTTGTTGGAGGGCGAAACAGTAAAAGGGCTTTGCACTCAGCACAAGTGTGTAAATCATGAATGAGCAGATAGATTCTCTCACCTCAATGATGAGAGAGGCAATTTAGTCTGAAACCAACTTCTCGTAGAAAATGAAAAAGCGAACAGAGATATAAGCAATTTACTTTAGGTCGGCACGGCAGCCACGTTCCACCAAAGTTCTATTGTGAGATGAAAAGGACAATCTATCTTGGGTGACTCGAGGTCCTTAAACAGCTAGGCTGGCCTGCGTTTCCATATTCAGGACTTTAAAGAGAGTGGGGGAGAGATTACAAACCGTCTGAAACCAAAGCAAACATTTTACAACATGAACTCTCATGCTATCAGCTTCTTTGATGTAGAAATAGAATTTCAATGACTTTTTTTCCAACTGGACAGCTTTCCTTATTTATGAAACCTCTACGTAAGCTAAGTATTTGGTCCACACAGAGTTTCTGCATGGATTTGACGGAAAAGTCAGAGACCTAATCAGACCTAACTTCCAAAGGGAAGTTTGGAGGAAACCAGGAACATTCTAAAACATCTCAAAGTACTAGAGATGTGAGCTACTGCTTTCAATGTGGCAATAATGTTACGGTTTTCTGGCAATAAAGTTACGTTGCAGAGAGCGGTGTACTTTGCCAGCCCCACCGTAGTTAAACAGACCGCATCCATCCCGGTACATCTTCCCTTCTATGCTTTCAGATCAGAACTGCCTTTTCTCATGCCTGAGTATTTCAGGTGGTAAAATGCAAAATGGATTTTTGAAGGCAAAGTGTTTATTTGGTTTATCACTTGTTTCTGTCCTTGAACTTTCTTGCCAGAGAAGAATCTATAAATACACACCGACTAACGGGTGGTTTTCTGGCTTGGAAGAGTGTAGAACATGAATCTTTTATATTATTGCATCATAGGTATTTTCCTATTTGGCCTGGTCAATCATTGCAACCATTGTCAACTAGCCTTTTATTAAAAGTATAGTCTCTAAGGAAAGAATTTTCTTTTAATTTTTTTCCTTTAACGTTTGCTTTCTAGAACAAAGAATTGTTGCCAATCGTCAGGGACCCATTTGTCTGGGCCACAGGCCGACGCTCTAACCGCTGAGCCAAACCGGCCAGGGCACAGGGACCCATTTGTAACAAGACCTAATATGAGCTTTTTAAAAAAGTCTTATCGAGAGCCTGGCTATGTAACATGAAATAACAGAATGGCTCTCGAGCAGGGCCAGTACGGAAAATTCTTGTAGGATGAAGAAAGCACCTTGATTTCGGGAGACTCAGTCTAAGAGGTGATTATAATGATATTTTCTGGGGTTGCTCGTGGGTGTTTTTGTTGTTGTTGTTTTTTTAAAAAACTTAGACATTTTTGTTTACAGAAATAGTGTGTGCAAAATTTTTTCCTAAATAATGACCATCTGTTTCCTTCTACAATGAGGGGGAGCAAAACTGTAGTGGGTTTTAGCTTTAGACAGAAAAAAATATTGGTTAGAGGCAAGGAAGAAGCCCTCAGTGAAGTTTATTAAATCCTGGACTGAGTGATAGTGTGGGTGTGTGTGCATGCCCACACCCATAGGCACGAGCACACACACATACACACACATAGGCACGAGCAATTGCTTTTAAAGAAAGCATCTTTAAAAATTGTCAAAATTTCGCCCTGGCCAAGTGGCTCAGTCAGTTGGAGCATCCCTCCATATAAGGCTGCAGGGTTGGATTCCCAGTCATGGCACATACCTAGGTTGCGGGTTTGATCCCTGGTCAAGGCACCTACCGGAGGCAACCTCACATAGATCTTTCTCTCCCTTCCTCTCTCTCTAAAACCAATAAAAACATATCCTTGGGCGAAGATGAAAAGAATTACCAAAATTTCTTCTTGGCTTGGTATAAATCAGGTCTTGACTGTAGGCAGATCTTGATTATATGGCTGTGCAGACCACCTCTACCTTCCTATGACTATGTCTGTCTGTTTTATTTCAGAACCCCCCGACTGATGGAGGACTCCAGGTGCCTGGTCCGTTGGTCCGGTGTGGAGGGACAGCCTGCAGGTCCCCTCCCCTCCACTCTGTGAGTAGCTTCTCATCCTCTGGAGTTCACCAGGTCTCAGGCTGCCCAGCACTCCAGCCCTTCCTGTCTCTGAGACCTCAGGGGACAGAGAGGTTCCTGTTTCCAGTGTGTTGCTGCTTAAAGATTTTTCCAGGGTTTAAGTGTAATCCCGAAGGTGTTGTTAAACACACAGCATTAAGTGCAGCACTGGAGGGAGGCAGTGGGATTTAAGTTTCCTCTGAGATTATCACTTTTATTAAAGGAGCTCTCTCACCCAAGGAAAAAGAAGAAGAGAGACAGTAAAGAACCAACTGTGGTTAAACAAGAGTTACTGTCCGGTCGGCTTGCCCAGAATAGTTATAGAAATCTCAGGAAGTAACTGAGCACAAAGAGAGCAGGTCAAATAATTAAAAGTCCAGGTTTATGATGCCACATTTAATATGGTCTTCGGGGCCCTTTTTCTCTAGAACTCTCCGGATAGAATTCTGTACATGATATGTCATTTCAAGGGCATAGCAAAGCTAACACACACATTAAAACGTCCCGGTACACCAGCAGGCATTGTAACAAGAAATAACATCTCGTGAGCAGGGAAAGGGGCAGGGGTGGGGGGCAACGTGTGGAGAGATGTCCACATTTCATGAGTAAGTTTCCAGATGGCTAGAGTAGATCTAGTGAGTCTCTGGTCCAAATGATCCTGGTGCTGGGATGAGAAAATAAATATAAAGCCAGACAAAAAATAGTTAAGCTTCTTTGATATTGAAAGATGAGGAATATCAACAGAAGCAATATGAACTCATCAACAGATCCCGGAAAGGACTAATGGACACATTTCTTGAAACTGAAATGAAGTAAATTTCAGCCAAATGAGAAGCAGTTAACAATAAGCATTCAGTTCATAATGCCAAATGGTGAAAATAGAAATGACTTTTGAAAGGGGTAAAGGTGAATTCATAGATAGTAGATTCATAAAAGCTAATTAAAGGAAATTAAATTTTTGTGGAGATTGATGTCAGGGAGGATAGCCTTCGCCTCTTGGAATTAGACCTTTATGGCCATAGTTGTGGCCTTTTCATTTTTCTTTAAATCACGAAGCATTTTCTACTAATTTTGTCTAGCTGACGAACTCCTATTCATGCTTCACAACCCACCTCAGGTGTCTTTGGCAAACTATCTGGCTTCCCCCAATTCCCGCATAGTTGTCAGTCCTTTCTTTTTCTCAGCTGTCTTCTCATGTACAAACCTCTGTGAGAACATACATGCTTCAGTCTGACTGTCGACTCCTCTCTGCTCCCCCTCGCCTGATGGTGGGGACTCATCTGCTCGTGGCATTGAGGATGTTCTAAAAGAGAAGCTCAGTGTTTACAAGCTTTTTAAGCTAAAGGGCTAACATTCTATTTTAAGATTAAAATTTGCAGCCATGTTGGAGTAAATTTAGCACTCATCTTTTCTGTTGAATGCCCATTATCTAGACAATCAATTTGTCCTTATTCTGATTAGAAAATAATAAAACCTCCATGATTTATCTACTTAAAATTTCTGCAAAAGAATCTTTAAAAAAATTTTTTTTCCTTTATTGATTTTTAGAAAGAGAGGGAGGGAGAGGGAGAGAAACATCAATGAGAGAGAACATTGATTGGCTGCCCCCTGCAAGCCCACCCTCTGGGGATTTGGCCCACAACCCAGGTATGTGCCCTGACTGGGAATCAAACCGGGACCTCTCAGTCCACGGGACGATGCTCAGTCCACTGAGCCACATCAGCCAGGCTCCCTTTATCCTTTAAAAATATCCTTACAAAATGCAGGCTGAGTTATGTCACCCTTCTTTTCAAATTTTCGATGATCCTCATTGTTAGTAATGTCAAACTCTTGAGTATGACACTCAAGGTCACTCCAACACAGTTCCCAGTTGCCTTTCACACCTCATCTGCCACCGCGTGCTCTGGTGTCGCTGTGCCAGGTATGACGTGGTACTTAGGGTCTATTCCTCTTGCCTTTCTTTTTCTTTGGTCATCTGCCCCCATCTCCCTTTCTATTGGAGTGGAAATGTCACCTCAACTGTCCCTCGTTTGCTTCCCCACCCTACTTAACACTTATTTTTAAAACGACTTTTATGTCTTCTTTTCCACCAGACTGAGTTCACTGAGTGTTTGAAATCCCTCGCACAGTGCCTGGCACCTGAGTTAGTAAACAATACATTGATTGCTGTTTATCATCTCCTGCACCTGAGATATCGTTCAAGCGATGGGATCAAGAGTTCCAAATAATGAGAAGAAGAGGTTAAAAAGATTAGGTTGAAAACAGACCGAATATCTTCCTATTTCATTTTCCCTCAGGAGTGAAGGTGAAACAGATGGAAATGTCTGTATTTAAAGGATGTTTCCATAAATTATTCTGCCTAAAAGACACCTAGGAGCCCACTCAGTCAGGAGAACTCAGGCCATTCCGCCTTTGTTTTCATTGATTTCTCAGTTGTCTTGTCACAGCCAGGCACAAAATAATGCTAATTGGATGAGGCTTATCTAAGGACACCTTCTTAAGAGACTAAAGTATGTGGAAGGTATAAAGACAATGCAGAAAAGAAGCCTTAGGAAAGGGAGATAAAAAAATATTCTATTTTTGTCAGAAGACATAGCTGAGCCAGTTTTTAAGCACCTGCTAAGAGAATATGGGGCATACTTTGTCTTCCAAGATGGCACTGCATCTTAAATCTGCCTCCACTGTCAATATTCAAGTAACTCTCTCAGTAGGTAGGTACTGAGTGCTCCTATGTGCCAGGCATTCTGCCAGGAACCCCAGGCCCTTGCAGTCCAGTCGGAGGCAGACCAGTGATGCTGTTGCTGTAGTAGAGTGTGTTCGCGGATACAAGGGGCGGAGAACAAAGAGGGCACGCACACGGCTGGTGGCGGGGCTGAGGAGGCTTCGTAAGCACATTTGAGTCGTATCTTGAAGGTCGGGTAGGTGTTCACTGGGTCCCTGTGGAAGGCATTGTTGCTGAAGGGCATGGTGCACGCAAAGGTATAGCTGAATGTAACCTCATGGTGATGTACCGTAGGTTTTACGAGTGTTGGTATTCATTAACTCATTTTTCAGAGCAAACTTGGGATAGAATCCCTTCCATGGAGAGTTGCGTTGGAGTGTAAATGTGGACCTAGTGTAACTGACTTCTCTGTCTCTGGAAGCTGCTTTGCAGGTTCCTTTTGGAGGGCTCGCCCACACGAATCAAGGTTAGAATGTCCTTAGACGTTCCCGCTCTTACTAGCCAGCATTATTGTAAATAGAAGTGGACAGGTAGAACTTGGGGCTGCCCACTAGAGGGGCTGGTTTGCTCGCTGAAATCCTCTCTGATGCTCCTTGAGTGAACGCGGCCTTTTGACAGTGCCAGGGGGCCGGTGAGGGCGGGTCTGCGGCTGCGCGCAGTCCGCCCGCCTGAGCTCCCCGCGGGCCCTGTCCCAGGAAGTCCCAGCAATTGCTTTGGTCCTGCAGGTGCTCTACCCAGTTCACTCACTCTGGAACCGTAGGGGCCATCCTGGAGAACGTTTGATTGGTGGCTGGGAACTTCGAACCTGCTGTTCAATTGTTTTGGCCAGCTGCAGGCCCCTTGGACAGGATGAGTTGGCGTCGAGAAGCAGGATTTTCACTGCTGTGGTCCAAACAGAGCTAGGAAAGCTACACCAGGGAGAAGCGGGGCTGAACTCTAACAGGTCCATGTATTGTCTCATTGCTGGGTCTCACTGTCTCTGTTCTCCCCAGGCATCCCCTTTCTTTGTGGCAGCAAATCATTACCATAGTGAGCCAACCACGAAAAGCTCAGAAGGTCTCTTCTCGTCTTCCTTTCACATCTGGATAAACAGATTTGTTTTATCCCTGTAGCACATGGTTTCATGTGATTATTTGCACCCAGTGACAGTAACTTGTCATCTGAGATGAACTTGATTCGTGGCCAAAGCACCCAAGTACATTTGCTGATGAATTGTTCCTGAAAACTTCTTGTGAGGCTGGGCCTGTGCTCATTGGTTGAGCTACGAATTCTATACCCAGCACATCCTGCAAATCTGGCTGAATCTCTAAAAAACGCGCGGAGCCATGTTCTCAGACTAGCAGGGCTAGACACGCCACTGAGTGTGATGTTGCAGACTGGGCACTGGGAAACTCTAGGGGGAGCCCTTGGCACACGTGACGTAAATGGCACCCTCTAGGATGAATTAAATTGCAACCTTTTTCTCCCGAGTCTTGTAGGTCTCAGGCCACCCTTTGAGTCATGTCTCCCCTTACTTTTATTTTTTTTCCCATCTCTGTCCATTCCCGAGGCCAAATGGGGGTTTTGCAGATTTGTACTTGGCTGTCTGCATGCTATAGTATCATATTCCTCAGGACAGGCTAGGTTACACTGCAGTAACCAACAGTTTCAAAATCTCAGCGGCTTGAATAAAAAAGGTATATCTCTTGTTCACTCTTCCTGTCCATTATAGGTTGACTGTGGGCTCTGCTCCAAGTCATCCTCAGATCCAGGCTGAGAGAGACATCCATTATTCCTCAGAGGGAAAGGGGACAGGGTGAACACACAGAGACTTTTCAAGCTTGCATTTACATCTCACTGGTCAAAGAACTTTACATGGCTTTGCTAGCTTGAAACAAGGGCAAAGAAACATAATCTTATCATATGCCCAAAGGATGAGCCCAGAATATCTGGAAACAGTCCCAATGATAGCCACAGGTACGCTGAAGAGGAATAGTGGGGCTATGGACTTTGAGCTCAGTAAGACACAGGTTCAAATCCTGGTTCTGCTTCTTATTAGATGTTTAATAACTCGCGAACCAATTAAATGATCTCTCTGAGCCCTAGTTTCTTCCACATATAATAGAGATAATAGTAGTTTTTTTTTTTCTGTGGGTGATGGTGATGCAGTGCCAGTTACGTAGTAGGATACCCAACAAATCTCTTTTCTCCTGTGCCCTGTGCCTTACTCTTCACATGGGGTCTCCGATGGCACCAGAACTTTGCATTAGTCTGTTGAATAAGGGAAGACACTGCTCCCCCACACCATCTCCCAGCCAGCAAACAAGAAAGCCCTGGTGACATTTGCCAAAGCTCATGAAAATAGCTATTAGGAAGGCAAACTGTGCTTAGAAAATTATTAATTGGACTTTAAGCTCATTAGGAATTAAAAACAGCAACAGAAATGTTCACCTTTGGCATAAGGGAAATAAAATTCTTGAGAGCCACGTAGCCTCCCGCTACAATGCAGAGCTGCCGACCCTCTGTAAACGCCCAGAGGACACTTGGCCAGGCTACAGAGGTTCCACAACGCGGCAGACACCAGTGACTTCGGGATACCTTTCACGCTTGGCAGGCATCCCCATTTTATTTGTGATATCAAAGCTGCAACGCTGTGTTCTCTTCTGTGGAAGACATAAAAGAGATTCAGAAGTCATCCAAATCATCTTGTAATTAATGTTACCACGCACGCCCAGGACATTAAAATGTTAACAGTGTTAGAGTCGTGTGCTTTGGAATACCGAGTGAGGGCTTTATTAGAGAGAAACGCTCAGCAGATGTCATCCACCCTAATTGAGGACATCAGGGTGCCTGCTGCTTGTTCTTATCGGTGGTGCAGAGGGTTGGGTTTTTTTTTTAATTTATTCATTTTCTTTACTGCTAGAATCTGCTCTCATTATTAGACTATCTTGTCACTTATTTGCATTTCAAGTATGAGGACTGGGCGGGGGTGGGGGTGGGGAGCAGTTATTGCCTTAGAAGAACACTTCAAGGGTTACTCTATCAAATAGCAGCACAGTAGCACAGTGAATCTGACATCTGGGTTAGCTTATTCCCAGATGCTCTGTGGTGTCATTAGCAGGATTAATCTTAGCTTTAATTTCATAATGATTCTTATTCTAATATATGTGAATGAACACAAAGTCTCTTGACTCATTATCACCAATTTACCCAAGATATGTAATCAGGCGCTTACATTCACCAACATTTATTTTTGCTAATACATCTAAAATTGTAGATTAAGCAAATACAGTTAGTTCCAGCTGAGTGAATGCCAACCGAGGTAGCACCGTAGTATTTATGTTTTAATTAGACTACATTAATGGCGTTGTTTTTAAATATGTACTGACCAAAAATGGGTTCGTGGGGAATAGGAGAGCCGTTGTTCGGGCAGCGTCCAGCTGTACAATTAGTCACAGCCTCATTACGTTAGCAGCCATTACCCACTTCTTTGGCAAATTATTGAAATTCCCTCTGCTAATTATGTTTTTAACCTTTATAAATAAGATTGAGGTACCTAGCTCCAAACATCTCTGCTTCCCCGAGGAAAGCAGACGCAAGTCCTTCATGGTGAGTGTAATTGTAATAAGCCACGCTGTTTCACTCCCATTCAAGGTTACCCCGTCACAGCTACAATCGTCACTTTCAGTTTTTGTCCCAGAGTCGGCAACTGGCCATTTCCCCTTTCATTTGACACTAAGTTTAGTAATATTCTTAGTGAGGAATTGGGGGGGGGGGGGAGGAAGAGATGAGAATACGCTGGAAAATCCCAGAGCCCTCTTCACTTCAACACTGGACTAACTTTCTTCATTTACCAGATGTTGTCACCCAGCAGCATGTAGTGCTTTATTATTGATGGATAAAATGTTCAAACATTTAAAGAAATGAAAGTCAGCTTTGCATTTTTAATTAATTAATGAAAAGTACTGTAAATGCCAGCTTGTTAATTGCTTTGCACCTGCAAGCCAACACCGGTTTGGCGCACCCTTTCTTGGAATATTAAATTTTTCTTGCACGTCTTTAAGAATGCTTGGGAAGTCTCTCCAGCAAACATATTAGTAAAGAGTAAATATTGAATCTTAGACAAAACTCATGGCTTCATCTTTCACTGTACCCAGAATAGGATTTAAAGGAGGATTTAGATTTCCAAGGCTTCTAATTAAGTAGTGATAATCAGGCTTTCTGCTGAGGGTCACTTCCTGGGAGTAATTTGAGTTATTAAAATGCATGTTTTTGTTTGTTCTGCTTTGTGAGCTAAAACTGATCCCTTTTAATATAGCAGCAAATATGCAAATTGGTGTTTCATTATATTGTGCAATTTATGGCAATCTTCTCTAATTTACTGAAAGGTCAGGAGCCTGACCTTGTCATTCAAATTTTTTTTTCTAGTAAAGCTAAACTAATTATGTGGATTTTTTTTTTTTTTTTTTTAAATGAAACTCTGTAAGTGTGCAGCATGGAAAAGAATGTGACAAATTTAACTTTCATTTAGCTCTCGTGTTCATCAAGGTGGCCTTCAGTTTAGTGTGGATCCCAGTAACAACGGTGATTTCAACTGTGATTTAGGAATCAGTTGGTTTTAAATATTGCACACAAAAAAGGAAAGAACTTAAAAGACTCACCAGGTCTTTATATTACTTTTGTTCTTTATTGATGCTAAATAAGCTTTCTTAACTTTTTCCATTTATTGGCAGAGTTGTCAAGTTTGACCAGGAGAATTCCATCTCAAATATTTTTAAATCCTTGGTAGCACAAGTTGGTACTAAGGAGCTCTTTACTTTGACATTTTAGGCAGTGATTCTCACACAATTGTTTGCATGGGCATCACCTGAATTTCTTGCTAAAAATTTGATGCTAGGGTCCCTCCTCCTCAAAATTTTGATTCGACAGATCTGGGATTGGCTTCTAGTCCTCTGCATTTTATTTGGGCAGTATGTTCTCTATACTTTGAAAAAAATCCATAGCCATTAGACTCTTCCCAATCCAATACACTCATTGGCTTAGTAACTCATTCACTACATATATGAATAAAGGAATAAATCGCCATCTATTCGGTGCCATGTGTGGCCACTTCCCACAAGGAGCTAGCTAGAAAAACACATGTATGCATGGTTATAGGGCAGCCTAATGGTGCTATACAAATAGTATAAGCAAAGTTATGATAAAATGCTTTGAGAACATAAAGGAGATAAGAGTTCATTATAACTGGGGAATAGTTAGCAAAGGAGATTCTATTTAGCTTAGACTTGGAAGAATGAGAGTTTTGTTCCAGGCAGAGACGGTAGAAGAAAGATCTGGCTGTCCAGAAAGAAGGCTGAACAAAGGTTCATAGATGGGAACATGCATGGTGTGTTCAGGGGAGAGCAAGCAGCCTAATGTAACCATATGACACAAGCTATGACCATATGTCGTGTCATAGATCGGTCATGTGAGCAAAGCTCCAAAGTGTCCGGGATCAGATTGAGCAGGATCTGGAATGTCTCAATGCTGAGCAGCTGGGGTTTTTATTTGGTGGGCAGTGGGATACCCATGTAAATTTAAAAGTGAGAGACTGACTTGATTAAGTCTGTGTCTGGCAACAGTTGGGACAAAAAAGATTAAAGACAGGAAGATGTGTTAGGAGGCTACTCGTAGTGATTCACATGCACACGAAAAGCTGAGAGACACTGGGAAGAGATCACAGAAGTCTGTTAGTGAAACAGTAGACTTTCGAACAACTCCATGCAAAGGTGTTTTGGGAAAGTTTGGGGAAAGCTCCATATGATAACTATTCTTGGAGATTCAAAACTGCCATTCACATTAGCTTGTTAAAGGCTCTGGGAAGTTTCATAGTAATGAAATCTATCTGATTGTGCTTAAACTAATATTTCCAAGATGTATTTTATCATGAGGTAGTGAGTTAATTGTGTCCCTCAAAAAGATATGTTCAAGTTCTAACTCCCAGTACACGTGAATGTGACATTATTTGGAAATAGGGTTTTAAAGATGTAATCAAGTCAAGATGAGGTGATGCTGTATTAGAGTGGGCACTAAATGAATGCTGTCTTTATAAGGGAAGCTAGAGGGGGTGATTTAGAGAAAGACACAGAGAGGAGAAGGCCATGCGATGGCAGAGGCAGATCAATATAGGAGTGATACAGCTCTGAGCCCGGGAACACTGAAGTTTGCTGGCAACCACTAGAAGCTAGAAAGAGGCAACGAAAAATGGTCTTGGCAACAGCTTGATTTTGGATGTCTAGCCTCCAGGACTATAAAAAATATATATTTGATAGTGCAACCCTGGGAAACTAATGCACATGGAATCTTTAAAACAAATAAAACAAAACAACGCTCATTAACATTCTGAGAATCACTAGATTAGAAAATTGTAATTTAGAACATATATGGAGTTGGATGCAAATAGAAGTGTCAAACTGGCTTTGGAAATTGGATGTAAATCTCAAGAGAGAGGATCAGGATAGATGAGAAACATTTGGGAGAAAAGCAGACTGTGGGTAATTTAAGTCTGGAATAGACCAGGGATAGAATGAAAAACAAAATGAAAACAATTCCTGGGGGAATATCTATATTTGGTAGTGGGGGGGGGGGGAGGCTGAAGGAGAGCAAAAGAATGAGCATTTAGGAGACATAATAAAAGTCTCATTACCCTCCCCACACTCCCCAAAAGGGTAGAAAATATATAATTGAAAACAGAGTTAGGGATACCATGGTTAGAAAATCACTCAAAATAAAAGGAAAAAGAATGAAGTGATAGAAATGATTAAAGAAAAGGTGATGGATACGGAAGACAGAAAAATCTAGCATCTACCCAATTGATGTTTATAAGAAATAGAATAGAACCAATGAAACTGTAAAACCTTGATGGATAGAATGGTGGCAGCTTTCCTGAAATAGAGACATGATGCTGCAGATGCAAGAGCACATCCAGGGACAAGACCGTGATGACCAAGCTGCACTATGGCACAGTCTGGTGACGGATGAAGATAGAATCCTGTGTGCATCCGAGCAGCAAAAGTAAGTTAGAGAGGGAAATTTCCTGCCTGCAGATATAAGGTGAGGAGTGAAGACAAGGTCAATTGATCTAATTAGCAAGTCTCTGATAATGGAAGATGCCTTGTTGTTGGTAGAGCCTGGATTTTCATAACTTCTTCATAGCCGGTAATATATGAGATGAATCAAAACCAGACACAGCAGAAGGAACTGGTTTTATCCCTAGACTAAAAAAAAAAAAACAAACCCTCAGAAAAACTGCTGTTCTTTAGGGGAAAGCATTGATTGTAGATTTTGATACTATTGTTATGTTTGCCCCTCCAGTCAAAGATGCCAGTTTTCCAAGACATTGAAAGATTATTAGTGAAATGCTTGGCATTACTTCTTGCTATCCTTATAGATATAAATATAAATCCATAAATAGAGTAATGCTTTTTTAGTTTCTAATAAACATTATATGCATTAAATGTATTCAAAATCAACATTTTAATTGTGATTATGTTGATTCTGTCAATCTTTAGGAAACCAGCTGATTTATTTTATGGATCACAGGGTTCAGTAAGAAAATACATTTGCCCTTCTAAGACTTTGAGTTCTAGCTTTTCACTTTAAGATTTTTGCGTCTTCACTCTGTTCGTTTTGAATACTTTGTAAAATTGTCTTACACTTAATGCATCACAACACATTTCTTCCATACAGGGGTACAAAGCCTGGGCCCTCTTTTAAGCATCTCTTTGCTGAAGTGCTTTCTCTCTCTCCCAGAAGTCTTGTCTTGGTAGTATGTTCTATTAATAAGAGGGGAGCTGGGATGGGAATTCAGAACAATGGAATGAATTTTGTTATTCTTTCATTCCTCTTGAGTTATTCTTTTGCAATGTCTTTATCTTTTCAAGATTTCCCTTAACAGTTCTTATAACTAAGTTTTCATGGCACAAAAATACTGATGGTTTAGGTGGTGAAGGAAGAACATACAGCCAATGACTCCATGCCGGCATGCTCCCATTGAGAGCCCAAAGACAATCAGAGAAATGTCTGGAATCCTATGGAATAAAACAAATGGTGTCTGCCCCCAAAGCTATTTTAATTGATGAGACCTCAGCTTCATAATCCCCCTTAAGCTGATGGCCTTCAAGTGGTGCTTAATGCTCCACAGAGGTGTCTCTGAACGGTTGTCTTTAGGCTAATGGTTTTGAGTTTAACTGGCTGGAAGAGGGACAACACATTTTAATGGAGAAGCCCGTCTTTAATCTGGGTTTTCTTTAAAGAATCTCGCGTGTGTGTGTGTGTGTGTGTGTGTGTGTGTGTGTGTGTGTGTGTTTTAGTTCCCTAAAAATACAAGAGTCAAGAAAACCCTCTTCTTGGGAAGTCCTACTAGAAAGACAATGAAATAACCCTCTAGGGCATCATATGTGCAAGGACTTCATTGTGTCACAGGTCTTACACTAGAACAGAAGAAACCAGGGGACATTTTCATCATCCCAACGTATGGCATCACCACCCACCCAGCCAGAAAATGTGGAATTATGCTTGATTCCTCTCTTGCTCTGATCCTCCGCATCTCATTTATGAGCACGTCCTTCTGATTTTGCCTCACAAAATAGATATGTGAAGTCTTCTGCTCACCACTGTACTCTATGGTCCTGTGCCAGGTTGTCATTAGCTCTGGTTTGGATTATGACATTTCCTGTCACCCCACCCACTCATCTCCTCCTCTGTCCACTGTTGGCACAGTAGCCAGTGTAATATAAAACATGCATTAAGTCAGGTCACTCTCCTGTTTAAATCTCCAACAGCTTCAAATTTGTCTTAGAATAAAGTAAAAATCTCTCATGTGGCCTCCAGCTTCCTGCACGTATAGCCACTGCCCTCCTCTCTCCTAGTGCACTCGGAGCACCGGTTTCCTGTCGAGGCCATGCACACACCAGCCCTTTCTCTCCCCAGGGACTTTGCATGCACTGTTTCTCTTGAAAATGTTCTTTCCCAAATTCTACATGATAACATCTTCTCATTTTTCAGGGCTCAAGTTAAATATCACCTGCTCAGAACGGTTTTCCCTCCTCATCCTGTCTAAAGAGGTTGTATTCTACCTCCTTTCTTCTCTCCTCAGCCCCCTGGCATTTTTCTTACATCTTAACAATCTTTATAGTTATTTTAGTTTGTTTATTTACTCTTCTTCTCTCTCTCCACTGCAGCAAGGTCACCTCAAGAGCAAGCACTCAGTCAGTTTTGGCCCATTTACGGATATAGCCCCAGGACTTGACCCCGACTAACAAATAGAGGGCAGTCAACAGATACTTGTCTGAGTGAATGAATGAATGAGCGAGTCCCCTCTCATAGGCTGTATGTGAATACAGAACCCGCAACTGTAGCACATGCTATGCTCTCTGATCATTTCAGAGTTTTAAAAATTGAATTTATTGGGGTGACATTGGTTAATAAAATTAAAAGCCTTTGGGTGTACAATTCTATACTACATCATCTGTATATTGTATTGTGTGCTCACCACCCCAAGTCAAGTCTCCTTCCATCACCATTTATCCCCCCATACCCTCTTCTCCCTCCCCTCACCATCCTTTCCCTCTGGTAATCACCATACTCTTGGCTGTGTCTGTGTCAGAGTATTTTTTTTTTTAAAGGTATTACATTCAGTGACATTTCATTTTCAGAATCCCTTGAACTACAAATTTCAAGTAACTGTCAATAGGTTTCCTGAAGATGAAGTCTGCTAACTGCTCTGAACCTGCAGAGGCATGGTCTGGAGGGGACCATCTCCTGTGAGTCCGCATTGCGGATCAAGTTCAGAACGATTCAACCGCAAAGCAGTCCAACCAGACTGCAGCACCGGCCATGGCCACTTCTGGCCACACAGCTGTTCTTATCGACTAGTGGAATTTGGTAAATAAACACAGAATGGGTGTTGAGGACTTCGCAAGGTAGGTCAATTTAAAAAATGTCCTACCTGTGGATTATAGCTAAGAAAACAATAACGTTACCTATTTCAAGCATCTCTTCTACTGAGAGAGGCTATTATGGAAGGAAGGTGAAGTAGAAAATTTGAATTAGATTGTGAATTTTTTTTTTAAAGGTAAATTTGGCTCTGGTTGGTGTGGCTCAGTTGGTAGAGTGTTGTTCCGTGCACCAAAGGGTCGTGAGTTCTATTCCCAGTCAGGGTGCATACGGGAGGCAACTGATTAATGTTCCTCTCTCACATTGATGTTTCTCTCTCTCTCCCTTCTTCTCTAAAAAACATATCTTCGGGTGAGGATTAAAAAGGTAAATTTGGAAAAGTACACTTGCCTTTAGGTCTATTTGGGTTTTCCTGGTCTTCCACATATCCTTCATTCTACTACTTTTCTTCATTCCTTGTAGAAAAGACAATTTTCAGCTCAGTAACGCACGACCTTCTGTGAGCCGGTGTGGAGGCTATAAGAAACACACACTGCCAGGAGGGACTATCGACCTGTCATGGCTGTGCACAGAAGCGGCAAGCTACACAATGCCTACAGAGAATTTTAAGGAGTTATTGACTGAAGGACCCCACATAACTTCTTCCTCCCCAGAAAGGAGGCAGCAATCGTGATCTCTGTGATCAGACCAAGGGGTGCAAAGGGGGGTCAGCACTGGGACATGAAGGGGAGGAGGGACATCAGAGAAGGGGAGAAGTTGGGGAGCCAGAGGATGACAGGATTCTTGGGTATCCACCCAAGACTCATGGGCATTCATCCAAGGTTGACTCTGTATGAAGTAAATGGTGGCCCCATCTCATAAATAGAGGAAGGTTCCGGCCATTTCATCTTTCCCATCTCGGAGGAGCTTGGGGATCAGCTCTCAGCAGGGTCTCCTCCTGGCAGTGAACTGTGCCTGCGCTGCAGCCTCGCTAGATATTTTGGGGGTGGGCGGGGGGAGAAGGTTGAATTTACACAGGAATTTTATCTAGAATCCCATTAGCAGAAAGGCTACCTCTGCCTAAAATATTCTCCAAATTGAGATTCGGAAAGTGCGGTCCTCAATTGTCTCCTCCAGAGACCTTGGAGCCCCTTTTCCTACTGTGCATATAGGTAACATCTTTTATTTTATTCTTTCATTTCCCATCACCTTAAAGTTGGTTTAAGGTATTTTTTTTATGTTTGGTGGAAAAATGCAAAGCTTCTGGTAGGATGCACTTAAACAATGTAGCTCAGTCTACAACTTAATTGTAGCTGTTAATGCAACATTTGATGATGACACCTCAGCTGGTGGGATCCCTCTTCAGTCACTTTGTGGGGATGTTGCTCTGAACATTCCAGAAGTCTCTTCTGTTCATTTAGAATTTTACGTGTTGGAGACTTTGGTTTTAGAATTTTAAGGTCATGAATACTTAGAGAAAATTATTTGCATTTTTTTTCAGACCACAGATGATTCCTGTTTGAGTTTGTGTGTGTGTGTCCTTGAGCTGTTTTGTCCAGGTCTAGGGTAAGAGCTTTGAGACCATCCAAGCCTTTAGCACACATTCATTAGCTGCACATCCTTGGACAAATTATTAACCTTACTGTGCCTCAACTTCTTCATCAGGCAGCTGGAGATAATAATACTTGAGCAATACCTGCTGGGGGTGGTTCTGAGCATCAGATGAGAGGTGCCTGAGAGTGGCTTGAACACTATAAACTGTTAAATGAATCGTGACTGCTTTCATTACTGTCACCGTCATCTAAGTTGACCTCGTGTGGAGCTCAGAAAAATCTGGGGTGATGTTTGGTAGACCTGCCCTTGTTTGACAAAATTCTCCAGATTCTCATACGTTGTGAGTATCCCCAGGACTTTTACATCTGGACTCGATTCACAAGAAGCCTTTGAGGAAAACAGTTGTGTGAAGGAAGGTACTCCTGTAAGAAAACATAGAGTGATTCTCCCTCTTCATCTGTGAGTGATGAGGCTTTGTCTCACCACCTAGTTTCATCCTTTTGGGGAAAGGTTGACAGGTGAGATTTAGCCACTTGGATGTGTGTGTGAGAGAGAGAGAGAGAGCTTAGGCACAAGGTAACAAAACAGAAGTTGTAAGGTATGTCACGAACAGGATGCCTTGTTAGAGTGGATGCCCAAATGGAATGTCATCTCTGAATGGGCTCGAGAGGAGAGGGCAAGGAGCTGAGTGTAAAGAATCCACCTTGAAGAGAAAGCAGGCCAGCAGGAAGAAGACAGGACCTCAGAGCTCCTCAGAGAGGCGAGGGAAGGAGGTGCAGTGGTGGGTATGCAGAGTGATCCCTTTTTGAGGTCTGGTCTGGACTCCGCAAATAAGTGCTGCTTTGTTACAGACTTTTTCCCCCCTGGTCACCAGATTCTCTTCTAAACTAGTTGAAACATGCAGACCTTTCTATAGTGCTGGCTGAGGCAAGTGGATTATTTTGTTTGAGTTGTAGGCATCGTCTCGAAAGGATTGGTGAGTCACTTGTGGGCGGGCAGCTGTAGCTCCTGGCTGCCTAGCCTTCTCAGAACTAATCGGGATCAGACTCTGCACATGATGAACAGAGCACCGGTCTTGTCTCTGGGCGACCCGAAGCCACAGGTCCCACAGCGACGCAGCCCGTGGGGCTGCACTGCACTGTTTCAAGCCCACCAGTGGTGGTCCTGTTCCTCCCATCTCAGTGCTGGTTCCACTTGGGTTTCTTGGGGCCACTCAACCTGTTAAAACCAGGGCCATCCCTGGACCATGTGGTACCTTTTTGCCAATTAGGAATAATCAACCATTCTGGGTTTCTTTCTGAATTAATTCTAAATGAATATTAGAATTTAACCCCCTGTTAAGATTAAATGGCACCTCATTGTGACATTTCATTCTCACATCACGGTGAGCTGGATACTTCTGTCACCAAGGACTCCTGATTGCAAGAACAGAAACCCACTCTGCAACTATGTTAAGTGAATGAAGTTACTTTTCCCCCTAAAAACTTCTAAATCAGGCTTACTGAGATAGAATTTACATATTGACATTCATGGTAGTACACAGGTCTGCATTTTGACACTCATACGATCATGTGACCCCACCACAGTGAATATAGAACATTTCTGTCACTCCACCCCCAGCCGTTGTCAACTACTGCTCTTCAGTTTTGCCTTTTCCAAATGTCATATTAATGGTTCCTGTGGCATGTAGTCATTTGAATTTGTGTTTTTCACTAAGATTCATTCATATCTAATGTGCACCAGTAGTTTGTTCCTTTCTTTTTCTTCATTGGTTTTAGAGAGAGAGGAAGGGAGAGGGAGAGAGAGATGGACACATCGATGAGAAAAAACATCGATTGGTGGCCTCCTGCATGCCCCCCACTGGGGATCAGGGCCATAACCTGGGCATGTGCCCTGACCTGGAATTGAACTGGCAACCTCCTGGTGCATGGGTTGATGCTCAACCACTGAGCCACACTGGCTGGGCAGTTTGTTCCTTTTTATTTCTGAATAGTTCCCCAACATATGAATGTCCCACAGTTTGTTCATCCATTCACCAGTTGAAGGGTGAAACTGGAAACCATTTCTAGTTTTTGATGATTATAAATAAACCTGCTATAAATATCTGTGTACAAGATTTGAGTGCACATGTGTTTTCATGTCTCTTGAGTAAAGATATCTAGTAGTGGGACTGCTGAGTCATATGCTAAGTGTATATTTAATTTTATAAGAAATTGCCAAACTGTTTTTTTAAAATATAATTTTATTTGTTTTAGAGAGAGAAAGGGAGAGGGAGAGAGAAAGAAACATTTATGTGAGAGAGAAACATCAATTGGTTGCCTCCTGTACACACCCTGACCAGGGACTGAACCTGCAACCTGGGTATGTGCCTTGACCAGGAATCGAACCAGTGACCTTTTGGTGCACAGGACTGTGCTCAACCAACTGAGCCACACCAGCTAGGGCTGCCAAACTGTTTTCTTCAAGAGCTATATTATTTACATTTCCATCAGTAATATATGAGTTCTAACTGCTCTTTCTTCTCACCAGCCATTGGTATTCATAGTCTTTTTATCTCAGCCATTCTGATGCTGTGCAGTGGCATCTCACTGTGGCCTTGACTTGCATTTCCCTAATGAGTCAAGATATTAAGCATCTTTTCATGGGCTCATTTGCTATTCATATGTCTGCTTCTGGTGATGTTGTCTTCCAAGTCATTGCCCAGTTTAAAAGAAAATTGGGAGTGGTTAGAGCCTCAGCCCACGGACCAAAGAGTCAAGGGTTCCATTCTGGTTAAGGGCACATACCTCAGTTGTGGTTTGTCCCCTGCCCTGGTTGGGGTCCTGTGGGAGGCAAGCAATTGATGTGTCTCTCTCATGTTGGTCTCTCTCTCTCTCTCTCCCCCCTTTCCCACTCTATCTGAAGATAAATGGAAAAATATCCTTGGTTGAGGATTTTAAAAAAAGGAATAAAAAAATTGGGTTCCTTATCTTCTTATCATTGAGATTTGAGTTCTTCATATATTCTAAGTCTTTTATCAGATATTTGTTTTGAAAATATTTTCTATCCATCTGTGGCTTGCCTTTTTATTTCTCAATAGTATCTTTCAAAAGACAGAAGTTTTACATTTTGATAAAGTCCAATTAATCAACTTTTTATGTCATAGCTAAAAAATATTTTTCTAACCAAAGTCATAAAAACGTTCTCCAATGTTTTCTTCTACTAGTTTTACAGTTTTGAGTTTTCATTGAGGTCTATGATTCATTTTGAATTAATCTTTGTTTATGTTGCAACATGTTGATTGAAGGGCTAATTTTTTTTGAATATAGATTTCCAATTATTCTAGCACCATTTGTCATAAAAGATCATCCTTCTTCCATTGAACTGTCTTTGCACCATTGTCAAAAATCAATTGATGATATATTTATAAGTCCATTTCTGTTCTATTCATTCCATTCCATTCCATTCCATTCCATTCCATTCCATTCCATTCCATTCCATTCCGTATTCTAAGAACTTTAATAGATTATTAATTCTCACATGTCCCTTTTATAATAGAGAAAATTGAGTTGCACAGAATTAAATAACTAGTTTAGTCTCACAGAGCTGGAATATAATAGCTGAGCTTTGAATGTCCGGCAGTCTAGCTTCTGACCCTGGGTCGTAAGTCACTCCCCTATTCAACCCTGCTGATGTCTCAGAGAATTCAAGGGACAGGATGCAGCAGCCAAGAAACAGCCCTGATATCAGCCCTCTGCTACTTTGGGGCATATTCTCCCTCAGACTGGCTTTCTCTGTTTTAAATTCACATGCTGGGTGAGGGGGGGAGGAGAAGCAGTCACAACTCCCAGATTTTATCTTCCCTCAGGGAGAGAATCATCAGACTCTGACTGGATCTCAGAATCAAGCCCACATTCATAAGGCAGAGATGGACTGGCGAGCTGAAGTCAGGTGGCCCATCCCCAAATACCCTCTAGCCTACCCCAAACCAGTCAACCAAGGCCAGGAGAAGTCGGGCGGTGTGGACTCTGGCCCAGCTCTGGCCGGGGTAGGTCTTGACACAATCACACCACAGGAGCAGAGTGAGAAATGGTCAGAGTATCCGGGGCCAGAACCAGGTGGAGAGGGTGACTGGGAGTGGGGTGGGGGGAAAGGCCTCCAAAAACAGAGGGTAGAGACAGGGCGACGTTTGTGACGCCTCAGCCCTAAGCCTTTGTAAATCTTTCTTCATAAAACATATTAAAATTTGTATTTATCCCTGTCTGGCTACAATGACGAATATAATCAAGGCTAGACTATATTAATTTTCTTCTGAACTCCGAAGATATTAAATCATCTTGCTGGGCCCCTAAAAGTCTCAGGATCCCTGGGCCCTGCACCCGCCTGCCTAATGGAGAAGTCGGCGCTAGACGGGAAGGAAACTGAGCAAGTGTCACTAAATACCATCACTCCCCTTTTCCAACCAGAGGCTGAGGCGCAGGGAGGCAGTCACAGACCGTCGGCGATGGGATCCCGGCTCCTGAGGGCGGCACAGCAGAGGGTTTCCTTCTCTTCTGGCAAAGCCTCCGCCGTGCGCTTCGGTGGCGTCAGGCAGAGGTAGCCTTTCTTGGTCTCAGTTCTCTCTATCCATTCAGTTACCTTCCCTCCTTCATTTCTGATTTCTAATCCCCTCTCCTGACCCCTCCTTCTGTACCCCACCTTTACCCCTAGGAGGGCGCTCTGTCTTCTTTGCCAGCAGGTGTGCCCAGCCATCCCGCGCTGGCCTGGCTTCCAGAGGCTGGACAGCCCGTTCTGGACGCTGTGGCTCCACCCGCCAGACGGCCCTGCGGGCCATTTGGAAGGACAGGGGCAGCCTGAGGTGGACGGGGCTCCTGCTGGGCCATGGGATCCGGACGTCTGGGTTTTCCGCGGCAGCCGCAGCCGAGGTCCTGAGGCCCTGGCCCCTTGGGCTCTGACAGGGTGCAGGGCACCCACCTTGCTGGGGGCGCTGCTCCTCCATCTTCAGTCCCCACATCCCTGCTTTTCGGATGGACGACGCCAAGAGAGCTGCACTTGCTCTCAGATGCTTTCTTTGATTGAAGGAGAAGAGAGAGAAATGTATTTTGCTCTACACAGGTGTGCAACATGGTGTGTGTGTGGGGGGGTGGGGGTGGTGCTACAATAGTTCCAGTTTTCCTTTTCCTTTTTTTTTTTAACATCACGCTCCCAAACTGCGGTTTGGTATTCCAGCCTTATTTATATTCATCGTTATGTCAAGATAGGCATAAAATACACATTGTAATATATTTTAGGGAGGAAGAGGTTTACAGAGGCTACCTCAGTAAAACTCACTTAGGTTTTTTCTTTTACCACCTTTCCCCCTCTGTCTGTGTAAATTCGGCCCTGAAATCTCATTGATCACACATCCTGTCTTCTCCTCAGACTGCCCTTATGCCACCTCCTCGAGTTCTCCAGCAGTGTGCCCGGCCTGCACCATGACTGGCTACCAAGGGCACCCCATCTCTGCCCTGTCTTCAGTCACTCAGGAGCCTTCTCTTTCTCAGTTCCTGTTCTTTGTCTAATGGCAGACACAGCCTTTAAAGCATTGGCCTGTACCCAAGGGGCAGATGTTGAAAAATTCAGGTGTGTAGTATATCAACTGTTAGAAAACATATGATCCAAATGCTGAAACTAAATGAGCTGTTCTTCAGACTCTAACATCTAGAGCAGGAGGTTGGTGAAGGTGCCCACATCCTGTCGTCTGTTTATTCCTTCGGACGAGAATGTCTCTCCCTCCACTTTGGCAAGAATCTTACCAAAGAACAAGCCAATCAACTGAGAACTTACCGGCTGGGCTTTGGTGTAGCTACATCTGGGCAGAACCTCATTCATTAGTCTATCCATTTGTCCATTCATCCCTTCATGCCGACCCCTACTGTAGCATCAGGTGCTATGCTAAGTGCTGGGGATACAGGGCGCACAGATGGGGTCCCCGTAGTTTGAGGGCTTATAGTCCAGTCTAGAATTATTTATTTATAAGGAGGTAAGATCCATAAAGACAAAGCAGCCTGTCTGACGACAGACCTTGTATATGACAGGGAATGTAATGGGGTAGGGGTGGAGTCTATAAACAGTGCAGTCTGAGGTCAGTCCTCTCCGTGAAAGCAGCCTTTGGGCTGGGACCTGAGTGAAGCCTTGAAGTTGGGGGCAGGGGAGGCAGAGGGGAAGAGAAGAGTCTATGGAGCCCTTCAACAGATGCAAGCACCTGAACATACCAGTGTGGCTGGAGTGCAGCCAAGAAGGGCAGGGTAGGGGAACGATGCTGGAGGGGCAGGAGCCCGCCTGTTCAAGGCCTCATAGGCAATGGGGAGGTGTCTGGACTGGGTCCGGAGCCTTGGGAGCCTTGGGTGCCTTGGGAGCCTTGCATGGTTTCAAGCGGTGGAGTGACATGATCAGGTTTTTCTCTCCCTCTTCCTTCCTTCCATGTCCATCTCCTGCCTCACACACACACATCTCTCTTTCCACAAAATCACTCAGTTCCTGTTCCATTTCCAGATAAAGTCAGGCCTATAATACCTTCAAATATACACATTCTCCGTGTTCACCCAACAGTCTTCTATTACCAGGAGTCTGCATTCCTTTAAAGGTTAAACACTGAGGCAGGTCAGCCTTAGTTAAATAAGACAAATTGGGAATTACTAACACCAAATTGATAATAACCTAATTTAACATTCCGTGGCCATCCACCTGACCCCGAGTAAGAATTCTCACATGCACAGAAGCCAAAGCTTCCTGCTGGGGGGGAAGGGACAGTGTGTGCGGACCAGGCTTCAGCCCGTGATCCGCACGGAGAGACCATCTCCTACTGTTGCAGTGGCTGGTGGTGTGGAGGCAGCATGAATTATTCATTCGAGGGAGACAAATTAGAGTCAGAAATAGGTGTTCTGTCTTCCCTCGTGAGGACTCTGCCAATTAGGATAAAGAAGGAACTCTCACTCCATCAAGCCACAGTCTCACTCTGTTATACTGTGCTTAACCCAGATTCCTGAGCTGGGTTTGGAAATGGATTAGCGGATGATGAGATTGTTTTAAAGGTGATGCAGTCTTCAAGAGAAAGGGAGAGTTAACTCTACCAGTGGTTTTAAAAGTAAAATGCAAGGTTCAAAGGGGACTGTTTTAATAGCGTTTGCTGTGGAAAGCCTGTTAAACAACATAAGTTCACTTTGGAGAAGCAGCCGCTGCTTTGGAGGTACGGAAGGCACTGTTCAGGCATACTTTCACACTAGAACACACCTTGCTGGGGACCCCTGGTCTTAGCCAATGCCTCAAATGACAGAATTGCCAGGGACTAGAGGATTGATTGGTCCAATTTGCCCAAGTTATTCCTCTGCCTAGGAAATGTGAACAAACTGGTTCCCGTTCTAAGCAGTATAAGTCAGACTAGTTTCGGTGGAAAGAAACAACCTCGTCACATCTGCCCTGTAGCCATTCCAGGGCGGGGTGGTCTTGGCGGAACACTGTGGGAGGATGTAGTGGTGGTTCAGAAGTCACTATACAGGGCTGTGATGTCTTTTTGTTTTTTTCTCTGCATTCTCATCTGTTCTCAGGATGCATCTTAAGCATAGGAACAAAAAAAACTAAACGTTCTTCTGATTACTCAGGATACGTAATCAATCAATCAACCAACACACTTTTGTTTAACACTTGCTTGTGTACATGGCATTTATAAGAGCTAGGGTGAACTCAGAAACTGTAAGGCTTTGACCCCAGGAGAGACAAAAATAAAGACAAGTGGTAATCTAATACCAGATAGGCCATAGCCCTAAGGAGTGGGGTCCTTCAGGGAGAATAAGGCTTTGCTGGTCAGAGTAGATTACTCAGAGGAGCTGAAATTAGAGTCGGGCCTTGAAGAGTAAATCATATTCGGTAAATAGCAGGAAAGAGGCCAATACAAGTGGGTAGAATAGAGTATTGTGCATCACTGCATTGCATGGCCAAAAAAGTTTGGTTCCCCTTCCCTATAAGGTTTAGAATAGGGTGGTCCATGCATTAGTTGGCTCAGGCTGTCACAGAAGAATACCACAGACTGGGTGACCGAAATAACAGCAATGTATTTTCTCACAGCTGTGAAGGCTACAAGTCCAAGATTAAGGTGTCAGCAGGGTTGGTTTCCGGGGAGGCCTCTCTCCTTGGCTTGCAGACAGCTGCCTGCTCGCTGTTCTCACATGACCTTTCTATATGTGTGTGCGCTTGGTATCTCTTCCTCTTTTAATTAAAACTAGTCCTATTGAATTGGGTCCCACCCTTATTCAGCTATAGAGCTGTGAAGGAAGCACCAGGAGAAAGTGTTTTCCTTGATCTCCAAAAGCACATGGAAAGCACAGCTCTTCGGTCTCAGGCAGTCATTTCAACGACCCATTCACCAGTCCCCTCAGTTCCTCTCCCTGCTCGGCCACATTACTCTTCCAGCCACAAGCGTCAGTGAATCCCATCACCCTCTTCATCTGCTTCTTCTCATGGCAGTGAGATTAACCAGACAGAATAAGAATGATGGATTTTTAGTTCCTACCCTACCTGTGCCTAAGACAAGTCTTTTCTTTCTCCCACTCGGCTTCCTCTTGCATCCTGCGTCAGTTAGGATCCCGGAGAGAAGACAAACGGCACACCCCGATGTGAGGGCGTCTGATGAGAAGACTGTTTGCTCAGGGTTATGGGAAAACAACAGAGCTTGGCGAAGTGCCCCGGGGCTAGCAACAGAGGGAAAGCCCCCTCTGCTCCTCAGCCTGAATGGGGGGAGGACTCCACCAACACTATAGCCGTAGCAGGAGTGGGGAACCTTTTTTCTGCCAAGGTTCATTTGGATATTTATAATATTATTTATGGGCCAAACAAAATTATCAACTTAAAAATTAGGCTGCTAGATTGGGTCAGGCTGATTTGGCAAGGCACGCGATGTTAGCTGTATTGATTTTGCAGCCCATGGGCGAGACGTTCCCCACCGCTGCTGGGGTAAGGGAAGGCCTCCCAACAGGAGCTGTGGCCCCGGAAGAGGAACTCTGCCACCGGCAGCTCATGGCTGAGCAGAAAGAGACCTGGGGAAATAAATAGCCCGAGCTCTCCACCCCTTGCTTGAAACCAACCCAAAGTCAGAGAGACAGGAAACTGGCCCAGCATCTCAGGGCACAGAACAGGCTGGGGAGTGGATCTGGAGGGCAAATGGAGAACGAACAGTACACATTCCTAATGGAAATGGCTCCAAACATGTACCATTCTTCTGAGACCGTTTGCCTCTTCCTTACCTAGTTTCCTCTTAGAACATGGTCCTATTCCACTTTTCTCAATGAAAACGAGAGGCGTTTCTCTTATTCTTCCTTCCCTACTCCTCACTTTCAGATTATAGTTGTTGTCATTTACTTCCTTCCCTAATATTCCAGGCAAAGAGGTGTACCTTCTTCCCAAGACTAAAACCTACACCCATAGAACACCACACACCACTCTGGAGTCTAGCATAAACATTATCTTTATTCTTTTCTATATCTTTGATTTCTCTCAACTATTTGACTCTTTGCTCTTATGTTTAAAAACATATCAAAATTTCTCCCAAATCTGTCATATCTGCTTCTCCTTTTTGTTACTTTATCTGGAATAAAACCTGTCTTCACTGGCTCTAATTCCTTACTTGCGTCACCTGTAGTCTGGACTCGGGACCCCTTTCCTCCCCTCACCCCATTGAAAACACTCTTGTTAAAATCCCCAGTGACTTTCTTGATGCCAAATTCAATTTTCTATTCTCAATTATCACCCTGCTCTTCCCCTACAGCATTTAACTCAAAGGATGGGTGAGAATTAGCCAGGTGAAGTGGGGGAGGCATGAGCGGGAGCCTGCGTGCCTGGGCCTCGTATTAAGGTGTTGCATTTCCAGAGCCCGTTTCACAGTAGACAGACATGAAACAAAGATGTGTATTTTTTGAAGGATAAAGTGAACACATAGAAAATCTCCAGTGTTTTGATGTTGAATAAGCATATCTTACATGTAAACACCGAAAGAAGCTACAACAATGCACTGTAGCACAACAAATGAATGAACAAATTTTAAGGAAATTCTGCTACAGTGATGTTGGGTACCATCAGTAAGAACATACAACAAAGAAGAATGCAGACAATTCACGGTGCTCAGGTTGAGAAAAAGATCAGTTAGCACAAAGACAATTCATTTTGCTTAAAAAAACAGCAAAAAAGTTAACACAAATTAACATAGAAAAATATACACCTATTGTCCATCCTGAGGGATCAACAGTAATATTACAGTGTAACTTATTTAACAACATATAACACACTGCAGATCAGTGTGACCTTAAACATATGCACAAAGTCAATGTAGCAGACATCACCTACAGTAACGATGGGAGGAGAAAAGGATATAATGAAATTACCTCTGAAGCAACAGTGTCCTACATAAAAAGAGATAAACTAAAAAGTGACCTTACTCTGCAAAAGAAGTGCCCCCTCCCAATATTTATTTATATTTTCTTCAGTTAATTCTAAATAAAAATGCTGATACATTTTAAATATGATCCTCTCTGTCCTTTGATAGATCATTTTCAGTCTTCAGTATCGTTTGGGTTGGGGAACTTCGATGAAGGATAATGTGCGGTGATTTATTATCAGAATGAGGAATGCGAGTCTGAGTGATCATTGAAAGTACTCATCTCCAAATCCATACAGTCTCTAAGAGAGTTTCTAACCCTTAGAAAGGTCTGAGCTGAATCATAGATAGTACATAAATAATTAATTCACAAGTTAAGGTATTTTTATGCTGTGCTTTAATGTTGAATTATCCTTTTTTAAAAAAAATCACCAGACTTTAATTAAAAATATCTTTCTGGCACGAGGTGGGGGGTAAAAAAATTCTATCCAGTAGGACTCTCCACATCTAAACTTTACTTCTGTTAACTTTCTGATGTATTTTTGGGAATGCAGTTTCCTCTCCTAGATCGATGAAGAAAGCTGAAACCGGTGCTGTGACCCTTCCAGATCCCTCTAGCAGCCTCACGGAACAGGGCGTGGCAGGTGACCTCCGAGGCCATCGTCCTGGGTAACTTGCACTGTCACCGCGCAGTCTAATCATGCTATGTGCAGGCCCATGCTCTTTGACTCTTCCAAGGCCATGCCTTTGACAGAGCATTACATGGGCTACTTCTTTCCCAAGACAGTTTCCTCTCTCTCTCAAGGAATGTCACACAAGCGCACCCGTAGGGGAGAACTAGGAGGACTTACTTCGAACTATAATCCCCGTAGGAGCAGGACTGATGTCTGAAGAATGTCAGGGCCCTCCTAAAGGTGCTCAAGGTAAAACCTTCCATAAATCTTTGTTGGAAACTCAAGGGGTGGCGTGTTCAGTTGATCACAGATTAAGGACTTGTCTAGGAGAGAAGAGCTGTTTGCTCTCTGAGAGAAAGGGTGTCTGTGGGGGATTGTTCCCTCCACGCCGACAAAGTTCTTGAGATGTTGAGAGGTCTGATGTGGTGGAGCCAATCCCTAGGAAACAGAAAACTTCAATTAAAAAAAAAGACCTAGAAGTTATTGATTCAGAGATGATATATTAAATTTTGAATCAAAGAATATGAAGTTTTGATTCAAAGATATAATATACACTTGTCTGATGAGCTAGCCCCATAATTTTCCCATACTTTTTTTTTTAATTATGAAGTATTTGAACAGCACCACATAGTATAAAGGATAATATAGCACCCATCCCACCATCTGCATTTAAATTCACTCTGGGTCTTCTTAAATAAAGCTCATCTCTTTTTCTATTCTATGAAAGTGTTGTATAAGATACAGATAATAGTTTCTTAAGAGTTGGGGGAGTGTTAATTGTAAAACCAGTGAACTTGGTATCTTACTGGGGGGAGAAGTCGTGGAATTTGACTACTGAGTCAATGTCATTTCAACAGTTTATTAGTTTTTAACTTTTTGAGTCAGTCTTAGGAATTTACATTTTTTCAGAAAGTTGTACATTTCATCTATGTTTTAAAACTTATTGGCATAAAGTTGATAGTATTGTATTATATATTTGAGCATCTCTACTATATTTGTAGTTGTATCTTTTTTATTTGTATCTTGATCGGTATATTCCTTTTTCATTTTTAAAATTTTTGCATGTCTCATAAGCAGTTTGTAATTTTGTCTTCTCAGAGAATCAGTTTTTGATTTGTTGAACACTTCTGCTGTTTCTCAGTTTTCTATTTTATTAATTCTCTGCTCTTGCCTCTGTTACTCAACATTATGATTAAAAGTTGGATTCTGGAATCAGGATGTCTGGATTTATATCCCAGCTCTGCTTGTATCTCATTGTGTGACCATGAACAAGTTACTTAATCTCTGTGCCTCAGGTTTCCCGTATGTAAAATGAGAATAATAATACCTACTTCATAGGTTTGTGAAGATTCATTCAGTTTTCATAATGGCTCCATGTGTGTTTGGAAAAAAATCACATGGCCTCATTTGTTGATTATGAGAGTCTCTATGTCTATTGAAAAAAACTCATTGATTGTTTAATTCTTCTGTAGGTTTACTTTTTTCTTTTTGCTTGATGTGTATTTTTTTTAATGAAGCATATTAAGATATCCCATATAATAATGGATTGTAAATGTCCCTTTGTAATAGAATACATTTTTTAAAACGTTTTGAGTTTAGTAATACAAGTGCATAATTATGTAAGTTTCTGGCAGGGTTTTCCTTTTTATTAATAAAAATAACTATTTTTCTAGACCTTAGGATTTCCACTGTTTGGGGGCATCATATCACTTGACTATCAAATTAGTAAGTTTGCTGCTTGAAGGACCTGGATCCACAAATTCTCCAAATAGGCTTAGGCCTGGGTATAAGTTCTGCTATGGAAACCTCTCTGTCATCAGCCCTGACTGACTCGCCCTGGCCACCACCACCTGGTCCTTACCTCGACCTGCGCCACGCCCTCACAGCTAAGACACACTCACCCGCCCCAGAGAAACTGTCCACTCTGTATCTCCAATGACCTTTATAGGTTTTCCCATTATTGCATTTTGCCTTGAATTCTATTTTGTATCTTTTTAATATTGCCACAACAGGTATATTTCAACTAATATTTTCTCAGCATAGTTTTTTGCCATCGCTTTATCTTTCACCTTTTTTCTGATATTATGTTTCACCTGTTTCTTGTAAACACCATATCACAGCTGGAATTTGTTTTGTTTCTAATATCCCAAATATCTGAGAATTTCCTATTTTTATAGATAATAGTAAATGTAATCCATTTACTTTCTTTGTGATTACTGACATATTTAGACTCATTTCTAGTAACTTAGTTAAAAAAATTATTACACTTTTCCACATTCCTTTCCTATCTTCTTTTTCATTGAACATATTACCTTAATTTGTCCATCTTTCCCTGTCTACAGTGTGTAGTTATTCATCCCATTTCTTTTTTTATTGCTATTTTAAAAATGTTCAATGAAAAAAAAACCTATCATTTTTCTAAGCAATATATAGATTTTAAGATACTAATAATATGAACTTTCCCTTTGTATTTTCACATTATTTTTATTTACAATTTTAGGTTCACCTTGATTTTAATCCATCAAATTTTAATTATCATTATTCTTAATAAGTCGATTCTAATCCAAGTTTACTAAAAGTGTATCAATTTCTTTATTGAATGCTGTTTCTTATACATGGTAATGTGTTTCTCAAAAAGTGGCTATGACTAGTCCACTATCCTTCTGTTTGTCTGCTCTCACTCTTAAAGATTAATTTAGCTAGATATGGAATTCCTTGTTGACAGAAATTTTCCCTAAGCATTTGGAAAATATTATTTATAGCTCTGGCATCTACTGTTTCTCACAGCTTCTGAGGAACTCATTGTCATTCCTTTTTCTATGTTCCACCTTTCCCTCTTTGGTATCATGTAGGATCTTCTCCTTAACCTTAATGTTCAACAGTCACACTGAAATTGTATCTAGGTTTGGATTTAATTTATCTGGCTTAGGGCTTGGTGAGCGCCTACTGTCTGTAGGGGCTTACAGGTTATGGGGAAGAGATCACACGTACATACATTACTGACTTATCATATAATTAGCTAAAAATATAAAAATTGAGTGGAATCAGGTAACCCCATGGAACAGCAACCAAAACACAACTTGTGTCTTCATAGATATGGCCCTCTTGGCCCACTTACACAGGGTAGCACTTGCTTGATTCTATGCTTACCTAGCGATCTTCTGATAGTTGATACAAACCTACAGGGAGATAAGATGCTTATCAGGCAGTTATAAACACCACTTGTCTTGAGAGCTTGAAGCAGGGACCCTCAGCCCATTGGAGTGCCAGGAATTCATTCTTTAGCTGAGAGAGCTGGCATGCCCAGGAAAGAAAGGCTGGGGCAGCCCAGAGGCATGCAGAGGCTGGGGGCTGCCACTATTTAGTAACTCATGCAGAGTACTTCAGTGTTTAAGACCACTCTACTGTGCACATACACAAAAAGCCAGCTTGCTCTACACTATCTTGCTAAGTCAGATTTTCAGATGTTCAGATGTTCAGATGGAGTACCTGGAGTTCTGCAATACCATGGTGACCATACTTTGTCAGAATTATGCCTGCATCTTTAAATGTTAAAAAAGAAAGAAGAAAGGAATTATGGAATATCCCTGCACCCCCAACCCATCCACATCTACATACCCTGTGGTTTCCCAGTGCCCAGGGACGACCACAGCGAGTGTTCTGTACAGGTGGGCTCACTCAGCACAGCCCCTCTCGGGCCTTCCTAGACATCTGACTCTTGTTTCCTGAGCACCTTCAGACGCTGCTGGCTCACCTTTCTGGGTCCTGTTTCGAGGCAGCCTCTATAGACTTTTAGAAAGGGGAAATTTATAATCCTGTGTACTTGATAATGTGACAAGCCAACCAGTGGTGACTCTTAATTATCCAGATATGATTGAAGAAATTATGTCATTCATTCTGTAGCCTGGAGTCAAGGTGGGACTGTTTAGAGAAACCTAGTTATTTTGTTGTAATACTTTCTAGGAGGGTTTACTGCTATTCTTTCTGAATGGAAAGGACCGTTGGGGAGCTCCACGGAGGCCAGGTCTGCCTGAACTCAAGTCTGTTGATGCAGATCTCTTGTGATGAGCAAAACCTTTGTTTTGTTCCTTCACTTCCTGGAACACACTCCCATTCTCTTCCTTTTTTCTCTCCTTGCTCATTCTCTCTTTCTACAAGTTCTGTGTAATGAGTGCAGTTTCCTGCATTGCATTGGAAGTCGTTGATGATTTGATTCACGAGAAATATCCCCCATTACTGATGCTGCTCATAAATCTGCGTATGAAATGCGCATCGCCAATTGAAGGTCGTGGTGCAGCTTGATGGGCAGTCTGCTGAAGCCCAATTCAGTAGAAAGTCTCCCGAATGAATTATTCAATTAGGCAACATACAGGAACGTGTACTATTCAGGGTGTGCTTGAGAAACAGCTTATTCTAGTCTTGTTAATCTGAGATCGATAGTCATTTTTGTCTCTCACGAGGTGTCACGTAGTAGGAGAAGTCCTTTCTAGATAAAAGAACACGTGTGCATCAACACTTCTTCACTGAGCACCAGCTGGCAGGAAGTATAAGATAAAGGAAAAGCCAGTCTCCCTGTCTTCAGGAAGTTTGCTGTTTAATTGCAGTTCCCAGCATGGCACCCCTGAAGGAACTGAAGAACAGGACACAGCAACTAATTGTGTTAAATAGTATGGAAGGCTCAAGGGCTACAGCAGTGTGCATATGAATGAGTCTACTTGTGTAAACAACCACTGATTCCATACATTGTTAGTGGGCAGTTTCTACATGTCGGGTACCCTGCTAGTTGCTCTGTGGGCGGGGGGGGGGGGGGGGGGACCCGCATGCAAATAGAAGCTGACTCTTTGCCTTTAAGAAGCTTGCAGTTGATCTAGAGTGACAAGACAGACATATTAAAAAATGAGTAACACACACTTCTCCAAAATTTCAAGCACTTTCAGGCCCAGAGGGATTCCTTTTCTTTTTCTTGTTCATTGTTTGAAATTGAAACAGCAAAATAAAGTGGTTTGGCTGAAACAGCCTTCAGGAAAGGAAAGGTAGAGACTTAGTGAAAGAACAAACTCCAAAGCTTGAAGCCAGCTGCTGTACCTCCCTCTGTAGAGGACAGATGAACGGGAGGAAGGGCACAATCAAAATCAGGGTTAGTAATGGTCAGCAGATTTATAGCAAAGGTCAGCTTTCAAAGTTTGTGCAATTACAGAAAAAAATAGGTAGCATTTACTTATTTAAAAAATATTTTCATTGATTTTTAGAGAGTGAGGAAGGGAGAGGGCGAGAGAAAGAGAAACATTCATGTGAGAGCAGAACATCAATCGGCTGCCTCCTGCATGCTCCCTACCAGGGATCAACCCGAAACCCAGGCATGTGCCTTGACTGAGAATCGAACCAGCAACCTTCTGGTGCATAGGACTATGCCCAACCAACTGAGCACACACAAGAAAAGTAGCATTTAAATCGAGAAATAGTCACAAGCAGACAAATTCTTGACCCGCCCAGCACTCATAAAAGTCTTTGTTCTTTCTTTTGGGGAAAGTGATGACTTGGGCTAAGCAGATGGTCCCAGCTCTCTTGGTTTCTTCCCCCTTTCGGAGCAGGTTGGAGTGGGTGGCAATGCCTTAGTTCCTCCTCACTCAGTCCCCCCGAGATCCCATTGGTTTCCACCATTTGTATGTTCCTGACTCCCAAATTCACATCTTCTTACCAGTTCTTACTCCTGAGATTTCTCCTTGTGTATTTAACTGCCTACAGGTACCTCAAACTCATGAGGTCTAAAATAAAATTCACCATTTTTCTCACCAAACCCACTCCTGGGACTGTTTCTATCTCAGTAAATGCCACCGCTGTCCACTCAGCTGTTTCAGTCAGAATCCTGGGAGGTACCCTGGACTCTCTGATCACTCCAGCTTCCAATATAACTTACTCAACTCTGTAGAGCCAATATCCTTAGAATCGCCTTCCTCCCCACTGAGACGGCCTGAGTTCACTTCATACATGCTTCACTGAAACTGCTTCCTCTGACACACCTCTCAGCCCAGGGTCTGACCTTCCTTCCCATCTACTCTTGCCTCGATAAAAGGCAAATCTGATCATTTCCTCATTTACAATTCTTCAAAACTGTCTCATTGGTTAGAGGACAGAAGATGGACTTTTCAACACAGGTTATTCTTCCTTGTTCAGCTCATGCTCTTTCTCTGGTCTCTCTCCCCCACACTGGCCACCCTCAGCTTGCTGTGCTTTCTCTCCCTCAGCCTTAGTGCTACTCTGCCCAGAAAGATCTTTCCTCTCTCCACCTGGCTCAGTTCCATCATTTGTTTCAAGACCCTGCTCTGGCAACACCTTCCTCAGGAAGCTCTCCTCGTCTGATTTTCTTCACCACCACTGTGACAGATCTATACAAAGAATAATGAGACACCCTTAGTTTGGTGAGGATGACACATATGAACAACTATGATAACATCACATATAAGTGCACTACTAGAGTGGTTTGGGGAGTGTGGAGAAAGAAGGTGGTAACTGTCTGCAGGGAGTCAGGATGGACTCCCAGAGGTAACATGAGCATAGCACACTCCCCTCCAGTTAGTCCTCCGAGCACCTTGGCAGGAAGTCAACACATTTCTTTTAGTGATGCTCATAGCTATGCAAATATGTTCATTTCCCCCCACGCTGAACCATTGTCTTGGATGGAAGGTTGTTTCTTGTAAAGTTACTTCTCTCTGCCTGTACTGTTAATGCATCGATTCTAGTCCTAGAGCTGCACAGAGTAAGTCGAATTAACAGAGAGAACTTTGTCATGTCCCGAGAACATCTTCAGTTCCTTTAACCACTCCTCATTTGAGCTAGTCTCCAGACAATTTTTAGACCTGCTTTTTCGGGTTTCTCCATTTCACATAATTGCTGAATGTCTTGATGTTCATATGTCAGAACTTTTGGAACTCAATAAGTAAAGGCAGTTAATATCTTCAAATGTTGCGCCGCTCCCTAGAAGAGAACATAAGATGAGTAAAGTGGTGTAGCCAACCCCAAAGCACTGCGCACAGTAGTGGAAACCCTACTGGAAGGTGCCTTGGACACTTCGTCCAACCTCCTTATTGCACAGATGGTGAAGCAGGGATCCAGATAGATAAAGTGGCATTAAAAGTGTACACAGTTTATTCTCTCCATCTTTGTGTGTTGCTAGTTGGTATTTGAAGATGGGGCATGGGAGAATTTGGGAGCTCACTGAGAGATGAAAGTGCACTGATTATTTACCCTAATTAAAGGGGGATCTAAAACACTTGCTTAAAGCATTTTCCAAGTAACTGTTTGTATAATTAATACTGTTGCTTTCTCTCCCTTTCAACAAAGCCTCAGGGATGGGCTACTCTGACCCACAGTTTTATCTGCTGTGGACAGTCTCCTATGTCTGTGGTTTATTGGGTAATGATTTATATTTGCAAGGGAATGCTTGACTGGCATGAGCTGGGTTAGCTCAGCTAGAGAAATTTGCTAATGAAGCCAAGGTTGAGGGGTTTAGTTTCTGTGAGCCCCTTAGCTTTGCTGTGATCCTTAACTGTGGGCATATCCCTGATCCCCACTGGTCAACTCACATGTGTGGGCCTTTGAAATCAGTAGGGTGCCTGGACAGAGTGAAGATGGATCTTTACTTCCTAATGCTCACTTATAATGGGAAGCTGCATAATAACGATGATGATGATGATAGCCAGTGATCGCCTGTGTCTATGGAATACTAAATATGTTGCTAGAATCATGCAAGTGCACTTACATAAGCACTACCTTATTTAATTCTCACAAATCCGCGAAAGTTATCTCCATTTTGAAGATGAGGAAAATGAGGCTCGCGGTAGTCAAATAACTTGTTCAGGTTTAACTGACTAATATGCAAAGGGCCTGCCTAGAATTTGAACTTAAATCTATCTGACTCCAATGCCTATAGTCATTGAAGTGCTTGATTATGCATTGGTCATGTCTGAGTTCCAAGTCATGTATTAATTTGTCTGCTCTTATTTCATTATTGGTGGATCTGAGGCCAGAATTCCTGGGCTCAAGTCCTCAGACCTCTCTGTGCCTCATCTTTCTCATCTGTAAAATGGGAAAAATAATAACACCTACTTCTTGGATTTCTTGAGGTGGAATTAAATAAGTTAATGGGAAGAAAGGGTTTAAATAGCACCTAGTGTTTGGGTTTACAGCTGGGTGACCTAAGAAGGAATGCACAGCAGCATCTTGGCTTTTGACACGGGTGTTCATTTTCAGTGTCTTATTATTCCAGGCGGCATCACTCCCAAACTGCAAGTCTGCGCGCTCACACAGAGAGGGCAAGACCTCTGGGCAGGAACCAAGAGGCCCTGGGGAATGTGTATTGAAAACAAGCATGGACTACTAAAAAAAAAAAAAAAAAAAAAATCAAGAAGGTGCCCACATGAAAATGTGGTTTCCTCCCCTCAGACCCCTCCCTCCTTTCTGAGTGTGCCAGGAGCTCTGCTCGTGGAAGGCCATGGTGCCTGCATATTGTGTTCCTCCCGGGCAGACCTGCTCCCGTGCTTGTGGTCTGGCTCCCCTCACATGAACACGATCCTGGGGGATGCGTGGTTCCCTTACATCAGAGAGCAGTGCTCTTGTTAATGATAAATCGTTGAAAAGCTCCTTTTGTACATAAGGCGAATGGTCCTTTGATAATGGGGTTGAAATCAGAGCAAGGGTTTTAGTCTATTTTGCAAAAATATTCTTTTCTTCTTGTCTGTTACTAGAAAGTGACACAGTCAAAGCATTTTGGCTTTCCATGTTAACAGAACAACTCAAACTATAGGTCTGTGATAGGTGGCTTCATTTATTTTCTGTTATGTTGTCTTTTGGTAGGTTATATGCTTCAGAGTAGATCTTAGGGCTCCATCCCAAACTATGGTCCATTGGTGCTCCCACAAAGACCAGCTGGTGAGGGCATGCCTTTTCAGCTGGACTCTGAGTCTTTTCTTCTAAACCGAGGAGTACAGGTGCCCTCTCTGGGGAAGTCTGGTGATGTGGTTTAGTTTTATGTCTGTGGTCAACGTGGCCTGACCCTGGAGAATGAGTCCAGTTCTGGATGGCTGGTAGAACTATAACTTGCTTTTGAGGCTCTTTCAAGTCTTATTAACACCCTAAACAATTGGGTCTTCACTTCCAGCTTGAGAAAAGAACAAGATTGGCTTCTAGGACTGAGGGATGGAGATCTGTTTTCCAAGGATCTGACCCCGTGGTGATAGATGCCTTGTTTGTTGTGATTACCTAAACAAAGGCACACTTAGGGACCAGCAGCGCCTACTTACAGAGCCTTCTTTGCTGTGGTCCATGAGACTCTGAGAAAGAGTCCCCTACTGCAGGGTAAAAGCCACCTGTAATTTCCTCCAAGGATTTATAAGAAAGAGGGGCTTTGGGGAATTTTAAGTCTCCTTCCCAAACTACACAAGTTGAAAACCAATCATATTAGTGCTGACTTGTTGATCTAGACCAGGGCCTGTAATGACAAGCATAATATCCCATGGGGATAAATTAGTGAAGGTGGGTTCTTTGGATATAATTAGTATAGCGTGCACATTAAAAAAATAGTGTTTGTATTTTGTTTTAGTTGAGTGGTTATAGGCTCATAATTAGTTGCCTATTTATAGGATTGTTCCTTATTTATTCCCCTCCCCCAAAATGTTTAGAGGAGAATAAGTCCTGAGTGGGGATTTGTTTTGGGGAGAAGAAAACATTGTTTGAATACCTACTCTATGTTGGGTATTGTGTTAGGTGCTTTGCATAAATTATTTTTTAGAACACCTTTGTGAGGAAAATTTTTAAATCTTTGTTTTACTCATTTTACCAATAAAGAAACCAAGACACAATCTGGTGCTTAATATGTCAGCTGGGCTGGGATTCTTACCAGTCCGACTCAAGTTTACTGTGCAGTGTGGTATTGATGAATTAGAAGCTGAATTTGAGGCCGAGTTTTAGGAAGATGTAGACCACTGGACAGGGTACTATACTAAGTCATGGCAGCAGAACCTACTTAATCAAGTTTTCAAATTGCGCCCTTAGCAGAAGCTGCCTCAGGCAGGAGGCAGCTAGGGATCTTATTTTAGCAGAATTAAACTCTTTAATGGATTTTCCTCCCCATGCCCTGAGAATATTTTTGGACTAAGAGATATCTTTCTTCTCAGGAAGATCTGTTCCACACAATAGACTGCAAAAATGTATTTCTAGTCTTGTGAAAAAAAAAAAAAAAAGAGAGAGAGATTAATTAGGCCTTATTTTTTTGCCTGCATGTCAGGCACACTTTTTAAAAATGTAGTTCTTAATTCTATCTTGACACAAATTTCGAGTTTTGCATAAGATGACTACCCTAGAAAAAACGAACAGGGGTGAGTGTTGGTAATGCATTGATAACCGAACGTGCGGTCCTGCTTGTTAAACTTCTCTTACTAAAGGGCTGACTATACAGTTGAAAGTGGGGACCTTCCCTATTTTTTCTTTTAATACCTGGAGCTTGAATATTAATGTTTCAGGTGAAATATAAGTTTCAGACTTGCAAATTTTCACCATGAAATCAAAGGGAATAGAGAATGGTAAGCGCAGAGGGGAGGGATGGGTGAGAGATGAGAGGGCCTCTTAGTGCCAGCAGGATGGAAATCAACAGGATAATGAGGATTGCTAGAGTAAATAATTTCCATTTTATTCCCAATAAGAATATTCTCTCCCTCACCTTTCAAACCCCCTGCTCACCCCCTGTGCCTCCAAAACAAATGCTTATCTGCTCTTCATTCCTGAAGTGCGCCCCGAAGTAGGTGTAGTCATGGAATTCTGAAGTGTTTCTCTCTGGGGCTCTCTGTCTTAAAGCTGGTAGACCATGGCCATTAACATGCATGTTGGTTTTGTACCTGTTTTGCAAAGCCTCATTTGTTTTCATCATTTGAATCTGTGAACGGAGTAACAGCTTCCCAAGTATATTAGGTATTCTTATCTTGGGAATTCATGGAGAGCTCTGGAATTTCTATACAAAAACAAGAGATTCCGTATGACGTGCCCAGTTAAAGCAAGCAGAAATGCAAAATGAAGTGGGTAGGTTGTAGATAACCCCCGTCTTAAAATGACATTTATTTGTTCTGTCCCACATCACCAGTACAGATTCTGACACTTTCTCTGGCCACATCACAGGGATGATCTTGCAGCATTTCCTAAAGCAACACTCCAAGGGTCTTGCCTGAGTTGAGCTCTTCTTGATGGGAAAGACTGGGAAACAGCTGCACCAAGTTAGACAAACTATCATGAACAGACCCAAAGAAAAACATCCTCTTGATTGCCATTGGTCTTCAGTGGCTGAAGGGAAGCATTAGGACCCTGCTATCCATCTAGGGTGGTACTCACCGCTTACCTTGTTTGGTGTGGAAACAAGCCACTTAACCACAGAATAGGCACATCTTTTCTCTCTCTTTCCCTGTTAGGTGTGTGGAAGGCACCTCAGGTTAATGCTCGGCATATAGAACCAGTTCTTCTGGGACTGGCATTGCCACGAGCCTCTGGCACTCAGACCTCGGTCAAGTGTAAGCTGCCTCTGTGACCAGCACTCTTCGGCCTCTGGCCCCTCCCCCTCCTGCTGGATTTAGACACTTGGGCTAATGTCCATTACCACCATAGATTAGCACTTGAAAACAACAATGAAAAGCATTTACCAATCCTCAGGGTTATTTAATGGAACAGCATCTGGCATTCATACATTTCGTAGCAGAATCAGGTGGTGTATGAACTTATTCTTCTTGAGAGAAGACTCTGTCAGGAAGGGAACATAGCTGTCAATGTTGCTTTGGGAAATATGGTGGATTATACAACATAAAAAAAGTATTGTCTGTGATCCTTTTTTTTCTTTTTTAGAAAGCTACATATAATCTCAAAATTTATTTAACTATATACTTATTCATCCCATCTTATTCAAGAAAGACTTAGAACTGGCTTATATTTACATCTTGGGATCTTTTATTGCTTTTGACCTAGTTGAAAGAGAATCTGTTTTTTCCTTCTGCTCTCACTGAACCGTAGCTCCCTGAGCTAAGGGGCTGTGTTATTTGGAACTGTACTTCGTGCATAGGAAGTGATCAATGAATATTTGTTAATGAAATAAATGGTTGACTCATGAAATATAATGTAACAGAGGTAGATGTATGTAATCTGGTTGTGGGAGATTTGTAAGGAACTGTGGAACGTCCTGTTCCCAGCTCACTGAGCCGCTGAAGGAAGTGTTTTCAGGTGGGCAACCTGAGAAGACTGATTTAATCAATAGATTTCATCACTCAGTAAACTAAATTTGAAGTTAATTTTTCTGCATGGGTCTACCAAAATACTTAAGAATGATTTCCTCTCAAGTTGATATGTTTATCCACTAGATATTATTATTATTATTATTATTATTATTATTATTCTGCCCTTTGTGGTCTCTTCTTATAGACTGGTAGGGTCTAGATATCTAACTAGTGGCCAAAGTGACACCCACTTCCTTATAACACACTAAGATTCCTTTTTCCAAAAAGAAGTACCTTTTTAAAGTAGGTTTTTATCTTGAAATAATACATTTTAGCTTTGTAAGGTCTTAGGTAAACTAATTGCACTTTTAAATATGTCTGAAGATAAAATAAATATTTGCTGAACTGAAGTGAAAACTGAAGTTCTTAGATGGGAAAAGAACGCACTTAAACTATTGGCAGGCTGCATTCTTTACATATATGTTTATAGAGGCCACATTTTCGTAGTAGCTCTATTTTTTTCATACGGTTGACCCTATTTCTCCTACCATTGAAGGAAAGTGTTCAGGCCCTGGCCAGTCTGGCTCAGCGGTTAGAGCGTAGGCCTGTGGACCAGAGAGACCTGGGTTTGGTTTCCAATAGGGGCACATACCAAAAAGAAAAAAAAAAGGAAAGTGTTCAGGAAATAAAACTCTTATGATGAAAACCTCCTATGTCTTTCTGAGTGAAATCCTCGAATCCCTAGCTGAGGGTCCGGACTCCTCAGGAGACTTTGTCCTGCCTATGCGAGTGATCCACCTTTCTTCCCGAGTGATCCACCTTTCTTCCCGTTGGGGGTGGGGTGGGGTGGGGTGGGGTGGCTGGGGGGATGTCAGCTCTATCACAACCTGTTTCTGCATTTGAATACATAAATATGATAGAGTTCCTTAGCTTTTATACGTTTCTCTCTGACAGGTAGGCTCCGAAAACATCTCTCCCCAAAACGGAAAGGTTGATATAAATATCTGAAGGAAAATTTTAATCACAGTACACATTGAACAGGCTCACTGATCTTGTATACCTGGAAACAGACTTTCAAACAGACGTTGTCAGCTCAGCCCTGGCATTCCTTGTCAAACAAAAGCGCGCCTAAAGACACATCTCCAAGCAGCCCACGCAGCCGGCGAGCCTGCAGACAGTGGAAGAGGAATGCAGAGGCCGAGAACAAACAGAATCGGCACCAAGGAGAAATGAAGCGCAGTTCTGAGAAGCTGTTCTGGAGAACCAAATGTGTTTTTAAGAGGCTGCATCAATCGCTGAACTTCAGCAAGTCAAATTCTATTTTTTTGTTTTTGTTGCCATAGTCTTAAGCTTTACAACAAAGAAAGGAAAACCTCAGCTAGCTAGTGCTTACAAAGTGGAGGGTAGGATGCGAAAAAGGAGGGTGGAGGAGAGCAAGAAATCTTATTATTGGCTTATACAAGTTGAGTTGTCTTCAGTCATTTCAGAATTTCAACATTTCAATCAACTCCAGACTTGGGTCAGGTGGCCCTCAGCAGAATTAAAAGTCTCCCTCCTTTTCTTCTATGGGGAGGCTCTCTCTCTCTACTCAGTTGGTCACTCAGGCAACTTCACCTGCGTTGGTTATACAGCGATTGGATAACGTGCACGACACAAGCTCAGGTTTACTGTTATTCACATAAAATCATGTGTTTCCGATGGCTTGAATATTTTTCTTGTCCACTTTCAGAGTGTTATTTCTAGTTCAGCTGGGCCTAGATGTCACCAACAAATTTTTTAACTCAAATGCAATTTTAATTGCTCATACAGAAGGTAAATTTCATGGATGTTTTCTGTATCATCACGCACACTGCCCTGGAAAGGCACAGGCAAATGACAAATTTGAAAACGAGAGGGGATCCGTGGAGAGGACGCTCTGGAGCTCGGTCACAGCCGGGTCCAGCTGGTGTGGCTGGCGTTGGCGAAAGAAGTGGGGAACTTCGCTTTAGGGAATTTGGGGTTTGAGCAACTGTTACTGCCCTCCCTGTGCCCACGGACACACAGATGGGAACACACGGAGAGGAACAAAGCTCGCTTCTGACTGCCTGTGATGGTGACGATGTGAAATCCTGCCTTCCACGGGACTATTTTAACAAACATGTTATCAAGTTTTTCCCAGTGAAATGACTGGAAAAAAGAATCTCATGATACTTATGGGCTTTTTATATCATTTCAGACTAAGCTTTTTATTCTTAGTTTGGTACTAAGGGAAAAAGAGTAAATGATCCAAACACTGCTTATTTCCCATAATTATTTGAATAAAATGGAACGTCTTTTTGATATGGCGATTGCAACCAGTTGACAATTTTATTCCCTCCCAATGTTTGCAGATCACCATTTCTTAGGCGTGTGACACTGGACAAGTTAACTTCTCTGTGCCTCAGTTTTCTCATAAGATAGGGATGATAATGGCACCTGCCAATGGCATTGTTGTGAGGATTAAATACATGTATAGTTAACATGTATGAAGTGCCTGGATCACTGCCTGGCGCATAGGAGGTGCAACAGTGAATGCCATCATTGCAGTAGTATTAGTAGTATATTTATACAAATATAAAATGTCATGTATTCTTTGTTTAAAAAGCTTTATCCAAGTATAATTTACATATAAAATTCACCTGTTTTCGGTATATGTTGCATTGATGTTTTGTAAATGTACAGACTTGTACAACCGTCATCACAATCCAGGTCTGGATTCACCAGCTGATGGACACCTGCATTGTTTCCACTTTTTAGCTACTTTGAATAATGCTGCTGTGAGCATTCACATACAAGTCTATGTGTGGACATATAGTTTCATTTCTCTTGTGTAGATAACATTTTTTTTGTTTGTTTCCCTTGGTTAGACACTTAGGAGTAAAATTGCTGGGTCATATGTTAAATTTATTTTTAACTTTCAAGAAACTGCCAAAGTAGCTGTATCATTTTACATTCCCACCAGCAATGTTTTGTGGATGTTAGTTTCTCCATATCTATGCCAACACTTTTCTAATAGTGTCTTTTTTTACTATAGTTATTCTAGTGAGAATGATGTGGTATATCATCGATGTTCTCAGTTTCATTTCCCTAATGACAAGTGATGTTGAACATCTTTTCATGGGCTTATTGGTCATTTATATATCTTTGGCAAAATTTCTATTCAAATCTTTTCCCCATTTTTAAGTTTGTTTCTTTGTTTTTCTGTTATTGTTTTAAGAGGTTTTTGTATATTCTGGGTACAAAGTCTATCAGAAATATAATTTGCAAATATTTTCTCTCAGTTTGTGGCTTGTCTTCATTTTCTTATCAAGTCTTTTGAACTCCAAAGCTCTTAATTTTGATAAAGACCAATTTACCAATTTTTTCTTTTACGGGTTATGCTTTTATTATCACATCTAAGAACTTTTTTTCCAACCCACGGTTATGACTTTCTCCTATGTGTTCTTCCAAATGTTTTGTAGTATACTTTAGCTTTTATAGTTAGGTCTATGAAAATTTACTCTTTTGTAGAGCAAATATTTGAGTGTTGTGAATACATTGATTGAAAGATTTGATCTCTGTCCTGAAGAAGTTTATAGTCTAGTGGGATGACAGTTGCACACACACGAGATCCCAGCACACAACAGCTATGGCAGGGGTTAGGTAAACTCTGTAGAAGGTACAGAAAGATCCAAGTTTGTTTGTGGGAGTCAAGACCCGTTGCTCACAGAAGTTACAGTCGGAGCTGAGACGTGAAGGAGTAAGAGTTGTCCTGATAACATGTTGGGAGAAGTGTTATCAGGTAGAGGTAAAGACCATGCAAGGTAGATGAACAAAATTACTAGGAAATCAAAGGTTAGGTGGAGAATGGAGGGTGAGAAGGTTAGTGGGTAGGCAGAAACCAACACATAGGGTTTTGAAGTATTTGCATAGGTGAACAAAACAAGATTATGTGTGATGGACAAAATAACTCTGGTGGCAGTGTATATACTACACTAAAAGGGGGGCAATAGTGATATATTCCAGAGACCTTCCATTCCAGATTCACTTTGCCAGGCTCCACCTCCACCCACTAGTCAGAAACTGGGTGCTGGATCTCATGAATCCACATTTTTTTTAACAAGACTATAAAGTGATTATTATGCCCTGCAAGAGATAGGTACCAAGGGTTAGAGAACAGAGCAGTTAGGGGCTATGGCTGTAGTTCAGGTAGGAGCCTTCACTCCTCAGTGGTCGTGGGAAGAGAGTAAGAGAAGGATGAGAGATACTGAGAAGGGGGAGGCTGGGCAGGAATTGGATAGGGAATGGTGTCACTAACCTAAAAAAGAAATTCAGCTGGAGGAATAGCATGCTGGCGGCGAGTGGGAGAGGAAGATGAGATCAGCATTAGAAATCCTAAATACGAGGTACCTGTGGAACACCCAGATGGAGACATCTAGTAGCAATTACATATATAGTTTTTTAGTTCAGAAAAGTGGTTTGGGCTGGGGATAGGAGATTAGGGCAACTTTAGATAATGCTTACAGCTATGGGTTTGAGCATATTAGAACTACAATGAAATCATTTTGTTAAGACTGGTGGAACATGCCTGAACTCCTCATTAAAGGTTCAGCGGCACATTCTGGAAGCCAATTAGCCTTCAGCTTGATAACTCATCATGTATTAATGCATGAGAGTTTAGTTGCTTCTCATCTTGAACTGCTCTTCCATTCAGTGGCAATTTTACTCATTCATATTCAGAGGTAGGTAAGTGGATTAGTTAGCGGTAACTAACATCAGATTTCCAGCAGCTAAACACAATAAAAGTCTATTTCTCCTGTAAGTAAGAGTCCAATACGATTGGCAGGAAGTTCCCTCCATGTGGGATTCAGAAACGCAGTTCTTTCCAACTGGCTCCATCATCCTCTAAAGACTCAAGAGACCTGCATCCAGGTAGCTGCTGGGAGGACAGAGGGCAAAGGAGGCACAACCATTTCTCAGCCACCTTGGCCCAGAAATGACCTTGGATCACATTCCATTGGTAAACACTAGTTATGTGGCTTCACTTAGATGCAGGAGGCGGAGAAATGTCGTGCCTGGCTGGCAACTGCTTCTTGGTGACAAGTCTTTATGATGGAAGGGGGTACACACATTTTTGGAGGATGGTTAGTCTTCTCTAGCACAGTAGCCATACTGTTAGATTAGTGTACGCTCCAACTTGATATCTGGAGTAGACTAAAAACTGCTCCATGGACATGTCTAATTATTGACTAACAAACATTTGTGAGCCCCTGCTATATGCTCAGCACTATTTAGGTGCTATCGAGGTAGAATGAAAGCATGAATGGATTGACCAATCACAAGGTACATATTTGGCACCTCCTATGACAGCATTGTGGGAACTTAAGTTTAAATTATGACTCTTCTCCTTGAGGAAGCAAGAATGACTTCCATAAAGCGATCAGTAAACAGTACTAGAGAAAATATTAACCTTTAATAGTAAGTAGTATTGTTTTCAAGAATAAAATCTCAGAGAACCAGGGTATTGAGGGCAGGCATTTCGAGCAGGTGGGGCTGGGACTGAGCCTTACCAAATGGGGTTTAGATGGATGGGCTGGTGAGGAGGAAGCATGTCAAGAAGAGCAACGCAGCGGTGAAGGCTCAGGGCAGTGTGAACGCACGTATTCGAGGAACATGAAGCCAGCTTGATGAGGATGGGAAATATGTTGGGCAATCAGCCATCTCAATAAAATTGCTTTTATTTTTTAATGCCGCATAAAGAAGAAGTTTGATAGATGAGCATCAAAGTTGGCTTCATGAGGAGAGGGGCTTTTTGTGAAAATAGGGTGAGTGATTCATAGACCAAGAAAATGAACAGTGTTTTTTAACCTCTGAAATGTAATTCACAAGGGCTGATGCTTTAGATTGCAGGTTTTACTTCTGGATTTTACCGATTCTCACATTAGCAGCTCCGTGTAACTTGCCCATGCTTTTCAGTGGGCTCCAGGGGGAGCAGTAGCTAGCTGGCTTTTATTTATTCAATGATGGTTCATGATTCTTCTGAGCCAAGTCGGGTAGGATAGTTAGTGGAAAATAAGGCTATCGTGGTTGAATGGGGTTATTTTATAAAGAGCTTTGCCAGTCAGCTGGCCGAGTTCAGACGTGATGTGGCAGGTACTGGGGAGCCATTGCAAGAGTCAAATAGATGAGTAACTTTTTGAGAATGTTAGTAAATGAAGATTCATCTCCTGGCAATATGCATGATGGCTGGAAGTGAGGGAAGTGGGTGGAAGGGAGTCTGACAGTTTTAGAAATTTAAGCGTGGGACTGTGAGCTGGTGCACAAGGAACAGAGAAGTACAGGGGAGATGGGGACTCGGAGGGAACAGGCAAAGCCCTCAGCTGTGGGCCCCGGGAAACGGCAGTGCTGAGGAAGGAAATGAGTGGATGGCAGAGTGGGAAGTGAAGAATCCGAGTGATTACTGTGGAGACCGGGGTGACAGCATGACCGGTGAAGAATGCTCGCCATTCTTTAGTCTCTCATTAGCCAGGAGGGTGCATTAGCGGCTCAGCCCCACCACTAGCTTCCGCAGCGTCCCGCAGCCAGAGGGCTTCGCTGGAGCCTCCCCAGCTGCCCGGCCGCCCTCTACTCTGAGGATAAAGGATTGCAAGCCAAGGCTCATGGCTTTTGAGTAATATCTAATTTTTATTGACAGCCCCCAAAAGTTCTAGATGCACTTAGCACCTCCAAAGAAGCGCTAAATGATTTAACATTTTGGGGACAAATTGGTTCTATTAGTCTCTAGTGCCAAATTCACCAAAAATAGCTCATTAGCTGTGCATTGTGATTTCACTAGGGTGCCCTGCTCTTGGCTGGATTCCAAAGAACACATTTGTATAAAAATGTTCCCATTATGGAGTGTGATACCTATTAATGGAACACCATATGCAGCAGGGCAGCTCCCCTTGCCTCCTCCCGTCTTTCAACCTGAAGTTTGTATTTTCCATCCATTTTTGCCAAGTGACCTGCTTTGCAGGGGTTAAACTTTACCTAATGGGCTAAGGCCTGAGATGCTGCAGCAATCAATCTTTCATCTGGATTTAAGCACCTTGGTTCTTCCTTTCTCTGTGCCTACTGCCAATCCTGACCCTTTCATTCTGTCCTAGCCCCGGGGAAAGAAAGGGGGGGACAAGGCTGAGAGTGGGCTGCAAGCCCAGACCTACAGCTGTGCCTGATTGACCGACATTTCTGTTGTTAGCCACAAAAAAGACCACTTTTAAAGGCTGAAGCAAGAATGACCAGCTGGTGTGACAGGCCTTGGGTTTTTGCCTAGTTACATTAAAATTCATCAGTTCCGGTCCTTTTTCATCAGGTTCATGATTTCAAGGGTGGTATTTTCAGACCTGTTTTTTTTCATGAATGTCTTGGCTATCAAATATTATCTGCAGTTTTTTTTTAAAAACGATACCCTGGATTTTGTGGGTGACTTTGAATTTTTATTAAAAATGACCTAAAGTAAAAATACATGAGGAATACCTGTTATTTATGAGGAGAGACCTGTAGAAAGGTTTAATAACACCAAAAAAATCAAGAGATCATGCTAAATTCAAGAAAAGATAGAAACATTTGTTTGAAAGAGCGTGTTTTCTGAAGTTCTAGATTTGAAACCCTCCAGGTGACTTCATTGTTTAAATCAAACATAGTATCTTTGGATTTGAGATCTAGAATTTCTTCTTTTTCTGGTCCTGCAGTAGAAGAGTTGAGAACAGCACTAAAGGTTGGTGTTACTGAGAAACGTACATGTCAATAAGAAACATCATTAGTACCAGGCACATTTGCTCACAAAGAAATGCATTTGTTTTAAAAGTAGTATATTAATTCAACAGACAGGGAACACTTCCCATGAGCTGGCACTGTGGGTGATGATGTGAAAATGAACAAGATATAATCTCTGATCTCAAAATGTTTACAAACACCATGAACAGAAATAAGTGTTTTAAAAACCCAGAAGATGAAATGTGCTAAAGTAAACAAGCAAACAAAAACAAAATAGGAGGTCTCAGCAGAATGCTTGACTAACTGGATGGATGGTAGGATTGTCTGTCGGGGAAGTCGAGGATCGCACGCATGGTCTGGTGGTTCTCTACAGGGACTTGCACTCGGCTGGGCGTCTGTACAGGAAAGTTTTAGTCTGTTCGCTTTAATTTTCAGAAAAAAAAATCACAACCCCATACTTGTAAACAACAAACTAGTTTTATTTAGATCTATGAAAAGCCTCAATTTGTATTGAATTCATTGTTTTAAGAGCATAAAATTATGTGGAAGTTAATTTCTATTTTCCTTGAATATATATTTCTAAATAATAAATTGTCTTGGGACCAACATGGGTGATCTTTAAAAACACAACACGGAATGTTGTTAAACTTTATTGACCGATTGAAGAGGTCTGGATAGAAATCTCTATGTAGAGCTTCCTAAGCATATGTCCATAATGTTAAATGAATGATTCGCAGCTGAGAATCTCTGGGGCAGGTCACAAGAGTCTGTACTAGATACAAGTTATGCAGGTGATACTGATGGGCAATCAGGATCGAGAACACTGTATTTTACCTAGAATTGGAACACTTATTTTTTTAAGTACAATCTGTGAATGTCCCATTAATTGCTGTTTTTGTTTTAGGTATTATCAACTGGAAAAGAGAACTTTTTCTTTCTTAATGTATTTCTACAATAAAATGGAAGGATGTTCACAAATCTTAGGAACATCTGAGAGAATGACAATCACAGGTAAGGTTATGCTACTTTTCTCCTTTAGAAACTACAATGACCTCTTTTTGTCTGGTAACACCAAAGACCCGTTAGAGCCAAACAAGTAGGAAGCTCCTCAGATGTCCGTGGAAGCTGTGCTGGGTGGATGGAGTTTCACTGAGGTGTACAGGGTGACAGGACCAGTTTCATCCACAGGTTTGGGGAACATGCACTTTCATATACATTGTGCTGGTTACTCTGCTTGCGCTTCCCCACCTCACTTGTGAGCTTCATTGTCTGTCCCTTTCTTTGCTGCACTGGGCTCCATCCAGGGATCCCAACACCACCACCTGGTTGAGCTGTGTCTTCCCAGACTACATCTCCTGTGGGCTGGCCCCTCATCTGTGGCTTCAGTTCTCACCAAGCTCCAGTAACACTATTTTCTTCCCTTTCTCCTTCAGGCCCATGGTGGCAACGGATTCCCAATATTTCTAGTCCTGGACACTTCAATACCCCTCTTTAGATCACCAGACTCTGCTCTGTGAGTAGTCCTTCCTCACTGTTCTTCAGAGTCCCATCTGAGTTGGTCTTCTGCATCCCACCAGGACCTGGTGATATACATATCACGTTCCAAAGAGCTCCCTGGATGTTCACACAGAGGACCCCAGAAGATGTATTTCTTTAGAGACCTATCAGAGTGGCTTAAAATGACCAAGTACCAGAATAGGAGCATCAGGTAGGGGAGACCAAGAAAGGGACTTCTTGGGGGGAAATTTCTAACAGAGCACAAAAGGATATAGAAAAGGTCTATGTTGACTGCAGAGAATGTCTGGGAATATTCAAGAAAGAAGACTATTAGCTTTAACTTGCATTCACAAGAAAACATTTTGGAAATAGATATTGCAAACCAGATGATGCAGGCTTGCAGTCCTACCTCCAGCTATAGCCATGTATCTGAGAGGGTCAAGCTGACAGCAGACCAGGGTGAGAATAAATACAGTAACTACTAACTACGAGCCAGGTGCCGTCCTTACTCTGGTCTCTGACGTTTCTGGCATTGGCTGCAGCATTTGTGTGTCACCGGGAAGGTGGGGGGACATGTCGATGACAGCCCTTGCATGGTGGGAAAAGTTTTAGTGTGCTGTCGGACGTTTTCAGTTTTGTCAGGTTACCGGAAGGCAAAATTTGACTTTGTATTATGTCTTGTTTCTCAGTTGTATGTGGATACTTTCGAAAATACGTACTTTCCACACTGGTACAGAGACACTTGGAGTCTCCTTTTTGATACAAGATTATGTAGGTCAAAAGTCAATAAGTATGTTCTCAGAGCTCAGCAGACGCTAGGCACTGTGTAAACCTCATGCGTTTAATTTCAGTGTGTCTTTGTTGTATGTAGACATGAACCAGCCGCAGAGATAAGAGACAGTGTTCCTCCTCCCAAACACCTTACTGTGACTCCAACTTACCCTGAGCTTGTCCAAAGCACTCCTGCTGGGGGAGACAAGAGCTCTCTATAAACATGTAAGAAAAGTGAGAAGAGATGGATGAACAAGATACCATTCATATAAGGAAGTAAAGCAAACTCTTATAGAGAAATAAAAGGTCTATTAGTGTTCATTGCTCATAGCCAATGGATGAGCACGTAGCTTCATAAGTGTGTACACAAGCCAGATGCTATTTGAAGCATTTTCCATGAATTGGATTATTTGATTCTCACAGCCCTTTGAAGTAGGCTGTCTTATTATCCCCATTTTACAGATGAGGAAACTGGGCACACAGAGTTCAGAGAACCTTCTCAGGGTCCAGCAGTCAAGAACATGTAGGACCAGGACTGGTCCCGGGCAGCCTGCCACCGCGGTTGGAGGAGGAAGTCTATCTGGTGGAGAAAATCAAGACTCTGGAGGAAAATCAAGACTCTGCATTTAGAAGGTTTTGGGAAGATGGTGAAGACGTCAATAACTTGAGATGGTATATAGCACAGAGAGGCCGGAGACGTCATTGCAGCTGAGAAGAAAATGCAAGCACGGAAAGTCAGTGTTCAGCCCTAACCACATCTTGTTAGTAGTTAGGTTTCCATTTTTCCTACCGCCACCACGTGATACAGATCAATACCTCGAAGCCTAAGTGACCACAAGCATCTGGAAAACAGAGGGTAAACTGACAATATCACGAAACACAGTCTTAAGTAGAGGCAGTAGAGGGCTGGCGATGGAAGTCGACCACGAAATGGGAAGCTCGAACTGCTGCCTGTTAGGAAGGTCTCCTATCCCCCAGCCCAGGTGGGCTGTAGGTGAATTCAGAGTATGTTGAAGTTCTCTTTGCACATCAATGATTCATCTTTAAAAAAATAAAGTTACTGAAGAAAAGTGAAATTGGGTTTTCAAGGGCCTCTGGCCATTTTCGAGTCATGTCTTCGTTGGCTGCTTGCTGTGCCTCTGTTTCTTCTTCTCGGCATGATTTTACCTTAAAGCAGGGCTTTCTGGAGCACGGTGTTCTCGGACAGCCGGGAAGCCTTTAAGGAGAACCTTCTAGACATAGGCTTGGAGGAGAAGCTTGATCAATTAATCAATCAACAATATTTGTTGAGCACTTACTCCGTGGGTCTTGAACTGTGCATGTTTAGTAGGAAGTAGAGCCTTTAAAAACACAAGGCAGTTGTGGTTAGAACCTGTCTTCTCCTTATACGAGCTATCTCGGAGACAAAGGTACTTCCATGCTTCAATTCAAACCAGGAACCGCAATCCTGGGCGCTGCAGACCATGAAAAGCTCGGCCTTGTCTCTGCAAATGGAGGCCGCACCGCTGTGCTGCTGCGGAAGGGCTGGCTCAGGAGTGACAGCTTTATCCAGAGAGTTCCACTGGGAAGATATAATGAATGTAAATGAGGGAGGGGTTGTGATATAAAAGCAGAGCGTGACTGTCTTCAGTTTGGACAGTCAGGATCGTGCTGCCAGAGCTGTTCTGAAAGCCAGACTGATTCTAGGCAGAGCTAGGAGTGTGAGTTTTTTGTCTTTTCCATCTACACTCGATTTCTCATTCTTGAGTTGCCCTGTTTGAACAAAAGGATTTTTCTGTGCTCCAAACACAAGTTCACAAGCAGATACAAAATATCTCTGTCTGGACACGAGCCAAGTGCAGGGCACCCTACTTGGCACTGCAAATGGTCCCAGTGAGCTGGAGGCATCCAGCAACCCCGCGCACACATGTATGGGCGTGGCTTCCCCATCTCTGTGCAGCCTCGTGGCTCTTTAAAGAACAAAAACTCTTTTCTGAGCTTTGGGGTCTGAACCAGTGACGCTCTCAGACCCTCTCCCAGAGGGACAGCTGACTTCCCTCCAGAGAGAGCTGAGGGGTGCCAGGCCTTGGTCAAGCCAGCAGTCCCCTGGTATCTCAACACCTCCCCCATCTCCGCTGTGACTGGCAAGAGCCAAGCTTGCCAGCCCTAGTGCAGGATCAAGAGAGGAAGGAGGCTTGTGACAGAGAAGGAAAGAGGGACAGGTGGTGAGAGGGAATGAGAAGGCCCCCAGCCAGCTCTTTGAGAGAAGGTAATGCATTTGATGTACTCTAATGGTACTCCTGACTGAGGGGCCATATGGAGCCCTGGACACCGCACAGTTCCATCTTACTCCCCAGTTGAGACCACCTTTTCCTGCCGAAATTGTAGCGTCAATTGGGTCAAGCAGTAGCCATTGGTATTTCCTACTGTTCTTATTCAGAAGGGGGAAGTTAAAAATATAAGGAGGACTCTGGCATCTGCTCCTAGTATATCTTTTATAGTTAGAGTCTGGCCAAACTGTAGCATCTGGCAATGTGTCCTTCCAAATACCCGTGTCTTAGAGATAGTCAAGGTTAACCCTTTAAGCCATGGGACAGAGAGGCACAGGACAAAGGGCTGTAGTTGCGCCTGGAGGACTTTCACCAGCTCACACCCCTCCTGTGACTGTCCCCCCACTGACTCACACAGCTATGTTATGCGCCTGGGCCTCAAAGGCAGTTGGGTTTGTAACCCCTGTGACTGACACTTTTTAGTGGTTTCATGATTGAAATATTTCTGAAAGATAGTGTGCTTTCTTGCTTTCTGAAGCAACATGCAATGAACATGATTTTCTGTCCTCATCGTATGCTTCAGCAGTGTTCTAGTCAGAGCTATACACTCAGTTACTGTAGACAGAGAACTGACTGGGACTGACCCAAGCAAGCTCTGGGACTTGCTCTGAAGTGTCTCTGAGGCCAGGCTGCCCTTTGGCTGATTGTCTGAAGCTTGAGAAGGCCAGGTGACCTGAGGGCAACAGCCTGAACTCCTGGGATGGTAGGGTGGCAGCTTCCTCAGATTAATTAGTGAGTGAATCAAAGCTGACACTTTCTCAGCCTCTATAACATCCTGTCTTCATTATTGCTTCCATGTCCCTGGCCTTGGCTCATTCTAAGAATATTGGAGAGTTTCTACCTGGTGGACACAGAGGGCCAATGCCGTGCAGAGTTTCATCAGCTGGACATCACTTCCTTCAGCCTGTGCTTTCCTGAACTTTTGAGATCCTAGTGGCTTGTGGTCTCGGACCCCTATGATGGGGTTTTCCATTGACTGGTTCAAGTAGCTTGGGCACATTTGTCGGTGTGAGTGCTCATTCCCAATGCTGGGTGTGTGTGTGCATACACGCAGAGTCTTTGACTATGCTGCAGGGTGAGGAGGGGGCAGTGTCCTGCTCTGCAACTCTTCCCGAATCCTCCCTTGTGTATAATACATATTCTGTAGGAGATGCTATATCTCAAGCTGCAAAGTACTGCCACTAACCTTGAAACCCACGTTGCTACCTTTGAATTGTTGCGCAAAGTCAGGAGCTGCTGGGACTGCTCAGAAGACAGTTTCAGGGCAGCTGACAGGTGGCCTCTTCCTTTCTTGGTTATTGTACTTTGCACGCTGGTGTGGTGAGCCAACCCTGGGATCAAAGTCTGTTTCTGTCACTTTCAAGGTTCTCCATATTGTTTGGATTCAGAAGATGGTGTGTGTTATTCTAAGAATGTGCTTTTCTTTTTTAAAAATACCTTTTCATTGATTTTTTAGGGAGAGAGAGAAACATTGATGTGAGAGAGAGACATGGATTGGTTGTCTCCTGCATGCCCCCTACTGGGGATCAAGCCTGCAACCCAGGCATGTGCCCTGACTGGGAATCAAACCAGGATCTCTCATTCCATGGGACAATGGCTCAATCCACCGAGCCACACTGGGCTGGGACTAAGAACGTGCTTTTCAACCTATCCCCATCTATATTTGTGGTTAGTGCAACCTTCCTTTTGACTATGACCTGTGATTGCCCGTCATGCTGAACTTCCAAAGCTGTTACCTGTGTTTGTCCCTGGTTACCGTCAGTGATTATTTTTATCAGAAGTGGAGGGGTGCATGGGCAATGCAGGCACTGCTACATGCCACCATTGTGGTGCAGAAGACCTCTGTCCCCTGCTTTGAAGAGAGAAGCAGAGGGAAGAAGAATACTCTGACTTCATTTCTTTTATTTTTCTAAGTGCTTTTGTTAAAATTGCATCTCTTACTAGAAAAAGCAATGTCATTTCTGTCTAACCTCCTGTCATCTGCTGTTTCACATTTGAATTTTTGTCCTCATTTTCAGTTTTGAGCAGCAGTCTCTAGCTGGTAATTCTGAATCCTGTGCTGACAGTGTGCTCAATGCACCGCTAGTCATCTGATTTGGAATCTGAGGATTAAGAGTGAAATCCCCCAAATTCATGATGAGGATTAATTAATTAATTAATTGCTATTAGTCCTGTCTTCCTCAGATTTTTACAAAATCATTTTTTTATTTTTCAATTATAGTTGACACACAATATTATAATAGTTTCCGGTGTACAACATGGTAACTAGACATTTTTATGACTTAAGAAGTGATCACCCCAATAAATCTAGTGCCCATCTGACACCATGTATAGTCATAATAGTATTGACTATATTCCCTATACTATACTTTATATCATATGACTATTTTGTAATTACCAATTCGAACTTTGAAATCCCTTCTCCTTTTTTCCCCGGACCCCCACTCCCCCTACTATCTGGCAACCGTCAAAATGTTCTCTGTATCTAGGGTTTGTTTCTGTTTACCTCGTTTATTTTGTTTTTTAGGTTCCACATATAAGTGAAATCGTATGGCATTTGTCTTTCTCTGTCTGACTTATTTCATTCAGCACAATACTCTTTAGGTCCACCCAAGTTGTTGCAGATGGCAAAATTTCATTCTTTTTTAGAGCTGAGCCATACTCCATGTACATATGCACCACTTTCTTTATCCATTCATCTATTGATGGATGCTCAGGTTGCTTCCACATCTTGGCTATTGTAAATAACACTGCAATGAACATAGGGATGAATAAGTCTTTTTGAATTTGTGCTTTGGGTTTCTTCATACAAATACCCAGAAGTGAAACTTCTGTGTCCTCCTTTGTCTCTTGTTATGGCCTTTGTTTTAAAGTCTATTTTGTCTGGTATAAGTATTGCTATCCTAGCTTGTTTTTGTTTGTCTCTTTCTAGTTTCATGAAAAACCTTTCTCCATCCGTTTACTTTCAGTCTGTGTGTGTGTGTGTTTCCATTTGAAATGAGTCTCTTGTAAGCAGCGTATGTAAGGGTCTTGCTTTCTTATCTATTCAGCCACCCTATGTCTTTTGATTGGAGCATTTAATCCATTTACATTTTAAGTAATTATTGAAAGATATGTAGTTATTGCTATTTTATTATTTATTTTTTGACCTTTATTTTCTCTTCTTCTTTAGAAAGAAATCATTTAAATATTTTCTATAATACTGGTTTTGTGGTGATGAACTCCTTTAGCATTTTCTTGTCTGGGAAGCTCTTTATATGTCCTTTGATTCTAAATACGTACTATTGAGTACAGTAATCTTGGTTGTAGGTCCTTGCTTTTCATCACTTTGCCTGTTTTGTGCCAATTCCATCTGGCCTGAAAAGTTTCTATTGAGAAATCAGCTGACAATCTTATGGGGGATGCTTTATGGGTAACCAACTGCTTTTCTCTTGCTGCTTTTTAAAACAAATTGATGAGAGAGAGAGAGAGAGAGAGAGAGAGAGAGAGAGAGAGAGAGAAAGAAACATCGATGTGAGAGAGATACATGAATCAGTTGCTTCCTGTACATTCTGACTGGGGATCAAACCTGCAGACTAGGTATGTGCCCTGACTGGGAATCAAATCTGTGAACTTACAGTGCATAAGACGATGCTCCAGCCAACTGAGCCCCAGCAGTCAGGGCTCTCTTGCTGCTTTTAAGATTCTCTCTTTGTCTTTAAGCTTTGGCATTTTAATTATGATGTGTCTTGGTAAGGGCCTCTTTGGGTTCATGTTGTTTGAGACTTTCTGTGCTTTCTGAACTTGTATGTCTGTTTCCTTTGCCAGATTAGGGAAGTCTTCCATCATTTCTTTATATAGGTTTTCAATTCCTTGATCTCTCTTCTCCTTCTGGTACCTTTCTGATGTTAATGTTGTTACTCTTGATGTTGTAGAGGCCCTTTACACTACATTTGTTGGTTCTTTTTTACTCTTTTCGCTGTTCTGATTGGGTATTTTTCTGATATCTTATCTTACGAATCTGTGATTCAACCCTCTGCTTCATCTACTCCACTGTTGATTTTCTGTAATGTTGTCTTCACTTCAGTTATTATATTCTTTATTTTTATGGTTCTTTTTAATGTTTTCTATCTTCATTTTTATGTTTCCTATCTCTTGGTTGAGGTTCTCACTTAGATCATTGAGCATCATTATAACCAGTGTATTGAACTCTGCATCTAGTAGATTACTTGTCTCCATTTTGTTTAATTCTTTCTCTGGAATTGTTTTGTTCTTTTATTTGGGACATATTACTTTGTCTTCTCATTTTGGCTGCCTCCTTGTGTTCGTTTCTATGCATAGGTAGAGCTTCTTTGTCTTCTGGTGTCTTGTGGGGCCCAGTGGCACAGTCTCCCTGGTCACCTAAGCTGAGTGCTCCAGGTGTGTCCCTCGTGAGGGTTGTGTGCTCTCCTGTTGTCACTGAGCCTTGATAGCTGTTGGCAAGTCAGCGGGAGGGACTGGCCCTCAGCCTGATTGGTTGTGAGAACTGGCTGTGACTGGGGCGAAGAAGCTGTTGTGTAGGGGCTGACCCTATGGAGCACGCTGTGCTCGTCAGGGCCCTGGTTCCTGCTGAGTCTGCCCTTTGAGTGTGTCATTTGTGGAGGTGGTTGGGTGGTGCTCTGGTGTGGTCTGAAGCTGGTCACCAGGTGTGTTGGTTCCGAGGCCTCTTGGAAGGTGTAGGCCAAAACCGTTGCTACCTGTGTCCTGCCAGGGGCCACTTGATATGAACTAGACTGATCTGCATATGGGTGCCCCTTGATCTGCAGATGGCTGGGCTGGGAGGTGCCTGGGAGAGGCTAAGTAGCAAACTGAGACTGGTAGCCACTAGTATCAGGCTTGTGGCTGCTGGATAAGAGGTATGGGGAATGCAGAGGCTAGATGCTGCTTATTTGGGGTTTATGAACCTTTGAGAGATTTTAGGAAAGTCTGTAGCATGAGCCAAGACAGGCCATTTGTATGAAAAAGCCACTGAAGTGGCTTGGGTGGGCCCACAGCCAGGTGGGGAGGGGCCTCAGGCAATCACCAGGGTGGGGCAAACAGTGCTGGCAAGGTTGATGAAGACTCAGATATGGTGCCCACCTATACCTGCCAAGGGAGGGCTTGGTAAAGGAACAATGACTCTGTTTGCACTTTTGTCTAGAAGAAAGCTGCCTCTTCAGCCCTCACCTTGAATGAAGCCAGACAATTCAGTTCCCCCTGTATGTTCCTGGTGCTTTTGTGCTGCTGTCCCATGGCTGGAGCTCAGAGGAAGTGAGTCCTAGTAAGTCCATGCATGGTCCTTCAGTTGGAACCACCTGGGAGTCCAAGAAGCCCTCTGTCTCACTCAACCACAATCTTCTCTGGTTTTCACAGCCAGAAGTTATGGGGACTTCTCTTCCTGGCACTGGAACTCTGGATTGGGGAGCCTGATTTGGGGTTGGGACCCTGGCTCCTCAGTGGGGACCTCTGCAGCTGAGATTTTTAACCACCACTTGTGGATGTGGGACCAGCCCATTCTGCATCTTGGCCCCTCCCACCAGTCTGGGTGTGGCTTCTTCTGTATATCCTAAGTTATAGGATTTTTGTTCAGTTAGACTTCAGGCAGATCTCAGTGATGGCTGTTCTGTGGTTAATTATAATTTTGATATGGTCGTGGGAGGAGGGGAGAATGTGTTTATCTTCCTCAGCAGATTGAATCATTTCCATTTTCTTCTACAATCAATTACCCACACAACCCCTCGCATAAAGTGTTAAGGCAACAAATGTGGAAAAAATGCTTCCTTCCAGACACTGTCTTTATAGGAGGTCATTTTCTCTCTCTCTCTCTCTCTCTCTCTCTCTCTCTCTCTCTCTCTGTCTCTCTCTCTCACTCTCATTTGCTCTCTCTCTCTCTCTCGGAGATTTATCCCAGACTATTCTACTTTTCTGGAGCCGCCGTGGTCCTGATTACTCTCCTGGAAAATGACTTCTATAAAACCTGCCTTTTCCACTGGGGGGCTGTTGGGAAAGAAGATAAAGGTGGAGAAGGAGAGACAAAGGGAAAAATATAGGAAGATGTCTATTTTTTTATGTGAAAGTCATTAATAACAGTCTAAACTAGTGTCTCGTAGTGTTGATAAACATTAATAAGAATTGCCATGATCTACAGTGTACGAGCTCCAATAAGGTTTGAGAAGCAAGACTGAAAACCATCTCGACAGAAAGTCAACTGCATCATTTTGAAGTGAACATAGCTCCAAGCAACGGCAGATATTTAACCATTAAGAGTGGGTTGATGAAACACCTCACTGCTCTGCCTGAATATGACCTGGATACTTAGCAGAGATGGAAGCCATTCGGGGGACTTATAAATTCTGGTCTTTGACCTACAGGTCTGTACTATCAGGCAAACTTTTACATGGTGATACATTTGTTTGTATAATATAGAGTGAGGTCAGGTGGGACCATCCCTTCCAGCTACTTAAAATGTCAAACACCAAATTCTGCACTGTGATGAGTGGTTATCAGAACTCCTGAGCCAGCTTGTCAATAGATTCTCTCCACTTCCTAGTTTTTGAAGCAGCGTACAGTTGTTTATTGGCGGTACACTATTATTATACTGCAACCTCTTTGCTTTGACATCTCCAGATGTGGTCAATTATTGCAATAGCTTTTCGTTCTCTCTAAGAAAAGACATTTAGATTTTTCAAGATTTTCCCAGACAGGTAGTGATTAGAATATATTGTCAAATCTGTTAGGTATTTTTTGTGGGTTTTTTTTTTTTTTGTCACATAGCTCACCTGCCAACTTGTTCTTGTTAATTCAGCTCTTCTGGCTCATGCCTGTTTCTGCGCTTAGTCGTGGGAAGACGAGGTGACTGAGGCTGAATAGGAGGTAGCGGCGGTAGCTGCAGCAAGATGAAAATGAACGATATTTTCAAATCCTAAGCAGGGCAGCAGAGGCTAATAATTATATTAAAAAGGCCCTCTGTAGGTAGGTGCAAATAGGCTAGTCTAAACAAGTGCCGCTGTTTGAATATGGGCTGTTGGAGAGATGTCATTACCTGACGAGACGGCCACCTTTCACCTCCAGCCATTGTGATCCGTTAGGTCTCACTAACGGGAGAGCGAGGAACTTGTTTGCAGGGGATTTGTTGTCTCACGCTCAGAGGCAGCTGAGAGACTTGTCAAATGACAGGAAGACGCTTACATTCACAAGGTGTGATTGCCTAAGTGTTTGTCTGTGTCTAATTAGTTTGCCTTTGCTGGTTGGTAGCTCCACAGCCAGGAGGCAGATTGACTCTGCGGGCTGAAAGCAAAGAGGGCTGATTGGTGTTGTTATCATTTGTTTATTTAACCCTCCCTCAAACCAGAAACAGTCTCTGAAGGAGAGCCTTTTCCGCCGTTTAAAAGGGCATTAAAAAAGCAATGCAAAAACAAAGGAAGAAGAAGAAAAAAGGAAGAGAACAGCTCCAGCCGTGGAGGTGACAGTCTCCTTGTCCCTTAGTCTGCCCATCACAGATGCTCTTTGTTCCGGAGAACTCGCAGAACCTTTTGCTTGGGGATGATGGACGAGATGCTCCAGCCCTTCAGACTACAGAGGAGAAAATTCGTGTGAGACCAACGCTGATTTTTGGCCCTCTTCAATTTTACAAGCAACCGTGGAAAGGAAAGCAGTGGCCAGGCCCCGCCGTGGCTGCACGCGCCCTGCAGAAAGACGCAATGGGAAGTCAATTCAAAGGCGGGGTTTGCTCTGTCTTGTTGGTTGCCTTTCTGGGTGTGTGAGGGCGGTTCTGCCATGGCAACTACTCTTGACAGACATGCCCTGGTCCCGGATCTTTTGGGCTTGGGGGAACCTTTTTAGTGCAGGCCCCACAGAAGCCATGCCCCCTTCCTGGCCCTTCCTGCGCTTGTCCTCAAAGGTGCTTCAAATCTGAGCCAGAGCTCAGGGGCCATTCCTTTGGGGAGGTTTTCACGAGCAGTCCGGTTTCCTAAAGATGGTACATAGCCTCACATCTTTGATTAGCTAACAAAAAATATACAGAATTGTTATTATGCTTTTATGGGTCTGCTCCTTCCAATAAGTTGTTGGCTCTTTATTAGAGAATCCTGCTTATTAACCTAACACAGCAACCAGCACTAAGTAGTCCCTGAATAATCATGTGCTGAATAAATGAGCAGGCTTGTCGTAACCAACCGTAATATGCATTTATACTTTATTCTTAAGCTCAATTTATTTCAGTGTTGCTCATGACCCATTAAAGGACATGGATGCCGCACACTAGGGCAGATGACAATGACAGCTAACTTTTATCTAGTGTTTGCTCTGTCCTAGGCACGGTTCGGTGTCATATACACCATCGTGTTTAATGCTCACAGGACCCCTCTGGGACAGGTGCTGTCATTGTTTCCAGTTTATAGATGAGTAAACTAAGTCTCCATGACTCTGAGTAACCTGCCCAGGGTCATGAAGCTGCTGAGAAGTGAACCCAGGACCTGAAACGAGTTCTCCCTGACCTGACCAGCTGTGCCTGTAAGTAGACAGGATGCTGAGGGCTCCGTGTGTGCACCGAGAGCCGAGCAGCAGTCCTGACAACACCACGAGAAGGCACTTCGAGATGGGAGCATCGAAGGAACAAATTGCCGGCAAGGTGGAGGGATTAGCCAAGATTGTGATAGCCAACAAGGGTCAAGCCAATGAATAAAAGCTATGGTTCTGAGCAAATGAGGACAGCTTTGTAAATATATTCATAGCTTCATGGACTCTGAGTGGGGTATTACTCTTGTTTGGAGTCTGAGGTATCTCACTGAATCAAGGGAGACTTCTCCAAGATATCACATTATTATCACTAGTGCCCTATTTGTTTACTTTTTATTCACAGGTTATACTTTTTAGTAGACATACTTAGGAGAAGAAAAGCCAGCAGACTGAAAACCCAGGCCATACACAGAGACAGGAAGCCCCCAAACGAAAGGCGGACGTGGAGTGGGGGCAGAAGCTGCACGCAGTCCCCATCCGAGGATACGATGATGCTGTTGAGAGGGTGGACGCAGAGGTGGAGGCACATCAGTGGCCCCACAAACCGCAGGGAGAAGAGCTGTCAGGGCCTCAAGAGGAAGAAAAGATTTCTCTGGTAATAATGAGAGCTAGAGTATCAGCTCCGTCCCCCGCCCCCAGATCCAAATCAGTGATCAAGAAAGGTCAATAATTATGGCATCAGATGGTCCCAAAGTCCCTCCTGTTCTCTGAGAGCCGTGCCCTCGCCGCACCTAGGGACTCACGTTTTATAGCCAGCCCACCTCCACAGTCCCCACTTCTCGAGCCTGTTCACACAGATGAGAGAAATGGGTATAATTGAGAGAGAAAATAAATAACAAATATGTATACTCGTCCTTGCCCAGTCTGCATCCCCCCTGGGCCTAGGTATCTTGAGGATACGTTCAAGCAGAAAGTAGGGGACGTGGGGGACGCAGGAGGCTTCCTTTGTCGGGCCTCTGCTGGGCTGCTGTGGGCTCCAGCATGCACCGTCCTTGGTGACAGCAGCCGGCAGTTCCCACACGCTAGACGGCCTGGCAGGGGCTGAGGCTGGGGGCGTTCTGTTCTGTGACCACTGTCACCCTCAGCTTTGGGCAGCTGTCTCGTATCCTTTGCCACCTTGAAAGCCTTGGCATTTAGAAGTGGTTCTTACCTGTCTAGTTCTTTCCCTTGGTGCAAGCTTGGGAGATTTCTCTGCAAGGACGGTGCTGTGTACTTCATGTGCTTTTAGTTTATTTAATGTTGGAAAGGATTCATATGATAGCATTTATAGCATTGGTCCAGGACAGATAGGAAATGCACCAGCAAGAACATAAGAACTAAAACTTGTCCTTTACCACAGATAATTTGGGGAATACTTGGTCTTGGCAGGAGTGAAAAGAAGGAAAGGAAAACCTGCCTCAGATATTTTTTTTGCATATCACTATCCATGTCTACACAGGGTGGGGCGAAAGGAGGGTTACAGTTGTGAGTATGCCAAACACAGAGTTTATTCTCGTATTATTATTTATTAATTATCATATTATTTTTCATATGAAGAACTGTAAACCTACCCTGTATATTTCCCCTGTACTATTAGAATCTGTATTTTTCCTTCCTGGCTGCCTTCCTTTATTTACACACACACACACACACACACACACACACACACACACACACGCACCCTCTGCATTCATGACCACCAGGCTCATTAGTCTTAAGATTTGACTTTCATTTTCTCTAACAATAGACCCAATGAATCCATGGCTACGTTAACCTTTCTTTGTTTTTCTGTACTGCATTTCTTAGGAATGAATCAAAGTCCTTTACAAAAAAACTGTTAAAAAATGTGATGGTTTCTATCCGGGAAGGAGCGTGTTTGGCACACATGAAAAGCTGGCAGGATGCCACAGTAAATCAAGCTGCCCTGGCTCCTCTAAATGGGTCAATGAGCTATAAAAAAATCTCTGCAAGAAACTGGGAGAAGAAACCCAGTCCAGTCTCCTGCCACCATAACCCCTGACTATATTTTCCAAATTGAATGATATTCATTTATTTACTCAACAAACATTTATTAAGCAGCAAATCTAAGATAAGAAGCGAGTTCTAGCTCACTGTTTCCACAAGCACCTCCGGACTTCGTAGGCAGTTCTCGGGAAGTCTCTGTGCTCTTGGTAATACATATCAGGGGCCCACTGCCCAGCTCCCGTCTCAAGCTAAAACTGGCAGAATCCAAAGCTGATCCCAGAGCTGCGGAAGGGTGCAGGGTGTTAGTGGGGGACTAAAGAATAGTACTTTTGGGCTGCCCGTGATCCATGAATGAACGGGTTACAAATAGCTTAGGTAGATCCAAGAGTCTGTTGTGAACTGGAGTTGTCTGGGGGCCAAGAGTTAACCTTGGAAGGTAGTTGGGAAAATGAGCCTTGGGTGGAAGTTGGGTTTAAGGATGTGAGAAGAGATAGTCTGTTTTTGCTGCATACTTTAATGAGGGCTAATTATGTGTCAGATCCTGATGAAAGTGCTTTACATACATTATGTGATGGAGTCCTTGCCACCCAACAACCCCATGAAGTAGGCACTACCATTATGTCTAGTTTACAAAGGCCTTTTTATTTTTATTGTTATTTTTAATTAAATGTATTGTGGTAACATTGGTTAATAAGATTATGTAGGTTTCAAGTGTACATTTCTATAAATACATGATCTATGTATTGCATTGTGTGTCCACTACCCAAAGTCAGATCATCTTATCACCATATATTTGACTCCCTTTACCCCCTTCCCTCTGGTAACCACCATACTGTTGTCTCTGAGTTTTTGTTTGTTTGTTTTTCTTGTTTATTCATTTGTTATTTTAGTTTTATATCCCACATAAGAGTGAAATCATAGGGTTCTTAGCTTTTTCTGTCTGATTTATTTCACTTAGCATGATATTCTCATTGTTGTAAATGGCAGTATTTCATCTTTTCTTATGGCTGAGTATGATTACATATATTCTCCCTCTCTCTCTATATATATATATACACATATATCTGTGTGTGTGTGTGTGTGTGTGTATTCAATCATCTATCGAAGGACACTTTGAATGTTTCCATGTCTTGGCCACTGTGAATAATGCTGCAATGAACATAGGTGCATATATCTTTGCAAATACATTTTTTTGAGTTTTTTGGGTAGATACTCAGGAGAGAGGTTGCTGGGTCATATGGTATAGCTTTATTCTTAATTGTTTGAGGACCCTCCATACTATTTTCCATAGTGGCTGCACCAGTTTACATTCCCACCACCAGTGAATGAAGGTTCCTTTTTCTCCACACCCTCTCCAGCACTTGTTACTTGTTTTATTGATAACAGCCATTCCCTCACCACTTTTATTTAACATAGTCCTGGAGGTCCTAGCCAGAGCAATCAATCAGGCAAGAGAAAGAAATAAAATGTATTGAAATTGGGAATGAGGAAGTAAGTGTCACTTTTTGAAAATAACATGACTCTTGATATAGAAAACCCTAAAGACTCCACACACAAAAACTATTAGAAACAATAAACAAATACAGTTGCAGGATACGAAATTAGTGTACAAAAATCCACTGCATTTCTACATACTAACAATGAAATTTCAGAAAAAGAAATAAAAAAATAAACTAGTTTCTTTTGCAGTGAAAACAAAAAGAATAAAATACCTAGGAATAAACTCCACAAAGGATGTGAAGGACCTACATACCGAAAACTACAAAGCATTATTAGAAGAGATTGAAAAGGACTGAATGAAATGGAAAGGCCTTTTTAGGTGGGTGGGGTCCCATGGAAGGTTTAGAAAGCTTGGAGAATAAAAAGAAGATTAGGAAAGTAACAAGGGAAAAAGATGGAGTGGGTTTCGGGAATAAAAAGCTTGAAGAGTCAAAAGACGGGATATGAAATTTGGGGACTAAGGCAAGCATGCACCAGTTATTTAGTGCTTGAGGTCACCTCTTATGAAATGACACCACACCAAGGAAAGTGGCCAGCTCCTTTAGGTGGTGGGGGAAGACCCCCAACCTCTCTTTACTGCCCCCCATGGGAGGTATGGGATACAGTGTATGGGGTCAGGTTATGTTATTCCCCTCTGATACCCACCAGCATTTCTCAAGTACAATACTGAGATTCCTTCTCCTCCCCCATGTTACTGAATCACTGCATTGGATGCTAAAAAATAATACAGATTCTTAGGCCTACCCACTGTAAGACCACAGGTTAAGTGTTTTGGGGCAGGGACCTCAGAATCTGTATTTTAAGAAACATAGGAGATTCTAAAAATTAAAATTTGAGGTTTACTGATGTAAATTCTTTTTGGGACAGATCCATACCACAGCTTGGATCTCACCCTTGTGTATGCATCAGATGAGACAGTGTGTAAGAAAACATTTTTAGGTGGTAACGTACAATACAGACATTAGGTATAACTGCCATTACCTATTTTATATGATTTTGTAATTGATTCATGAGGTGTTAGCCATTCAAGACAAAAGATCCTTAAAAATACCAAAACATCATTAGGTCAATAGCAATAAAATTGTTCTAATTTGGATATCTTTAAAGATAACTTCAGTGGACTTGTTGGAAAGCCATTACAGACATTGTTCTTTGTGACCCATATTGCAAGTTAAAGGCAGTCTTGTGATTTTTGCTGATAGTATTCATTTCTTTTCTAATTCCTTGGGGTGGGACTGCTTTGTGGGAAGAGTTCAGGCTTTAGAGTCAAGCCAGTCTGGGCTTATGTCCTACCTCTGTGACCTACAGACTGTGGGAGTTAGACATAGACTTTTCCTCTCCGCCCCTTAGTTTTCTCATCTGTAAAATGGAAACTGAAAAGCCTACTTTATACAGCTGTTGAAAGAACTAAGGTTTCAGCTGACAGCGTTGCACATAGGCGCTCAACAAATGGCCACTGTTAACTAGTCTTTAAATTAGACTTTCCCCCAAATTTGATAACTTAGTAGCAGGTTACTCTTTTATAATCTCGTCACAGTTCTTCCATGCAAAGCCCCCTGATCTCAGCTTCACTAATTTGCCATGTGTAATGACTCTGATGAAACAAATTGTAATTACACTGGAAGATCACTCAGAACACGAACACTGCCGCTGTGGCTTACTCCTGTGCTGTCTTCTTTGCATGCTAATCTTCAGCACCTCTTTGGTGACCAAGGCCAATGTTAGGACCACGTTTACCAGTCTGGCTATGGCTAACACAAGCCGGCAACAGAGGAGCAGCTGACTAACCTAAAAGAAGCGATTTCTTCACCAATTTTCCCTACTCCTTTAATGCTGTGATTGATTTTCAGTCCAGTGGGAAAATGTAAATAGTAGCCATGTATCACGTATACATAATCATGTCCTTGGCCAAGAGCAGGCAATTAATATTATTCATTTTTTTATGGTGGGAGTTTATAAAATTTCTTCAGTTTATGGGAATTGTTACAAAATCTAGAGAGCTAGTAGGAAAACTGGAGGAGACTTCTTCTATTTAGTGTTGGTAAAATACCAGTTAAAATGTACTTCTGGGTAAAATGAGTAATAAAAGTTGTCAAATCTAAAGTTGGTTGACCGAAATTTATGCTTAGTTTTACAATAGATCTTAATCAAAAGGTTATAGCTGTGAGGGCTTTCTTGACAAAATATGTATATATTTTAGTTTCATTGGTTGCAGAATTGCATTAGATCTAACTGATGTAAATGTAAATTTATTCAGTGGAAAAAAATCCCACTACCATAATGCATTCATTTGCATGTGCAACGCCAGTTCAATCTTTCTCAGTTTTCCCCCCTTCTTTAACTCTCTCCTTCCAAATGCTGTCATTCAGGATAAACACTGATAGCAGCAAAAACATTCTAATTAAGATTTTAAGCTACATGAAAGGTATAATTCTAGGCTTTGACTTGATTTCCTTACAAAAATGTCAATTTCTGTGGTGTGTATCTGATAGTAGCAAACTTATTAGAGTGACACTTAGATCCTTTCTCTTTGACTAATGGAAGGATGGATTTTTCTGTGTTATCGGATCTCAAGTTTTATTCTAATTGCAGTAGTTGCTTTGAGGTTTGCTTCTTGTCTCTTTTTCTCCTATCCATCCCATGCCATGTCTTCAGGAAAATGCAACTAATGATTATGACAAAGATTGGAGTCCTTAGATTTTTAAAAGAACAAGGACCCTAAAGCTGTGGTTTCACAGGGTAGTACTAGAACCGAGACTCGGTGCCCGGTCCATGAATAGAGGGTGCTCTGTGTGTCTGCAGGCACCACTTTGTTTCGCAGATCAGGACATTTCATTGGAGTGTGGGGGTGGCATGGCCAGGGTTGTAGGCTTGAGTGAGACTGGGAATTCTGGTAATATCTTGTGGCGATGAATCCTTCACTTCTCAGGAGGAAGAGTTGCTCCCGTGTCTGCCCATATGCCTCTTGATCTATCCTTGCTCCAGAGCAAGCTTTGGGGGATCTGTGAACAGGGTCTGTTGCGGTCAGGTCACAAGGGTCCTGGATCAGCTAAAGCACTACATTCAAACATTTCTTCTACCAGCCTTCCTGCAAGACCTCAGTTGCCAGTGGCTGCCTGGCTGGGAGTCTTCTGGTTGTTCCCGCTTAATAGCTGGGTTCTCCCAGAGTTAAAATAAATGTTCCACTCTTTAGACACAATTGGTTCAATTCATTCTCTCCGTTGATAGGACTTCCTGGAGGGACACTGTGTTAACAGTCAAAGCCTTAAGGACAATGACAAAGGAAGGAAGTATATAAACCTGTGATTGTCTGTCCTAAGTTCTATGTAACATGTTAAAGGAAAAACATCTCTTCCCCAAAAGAATTTCTATATTCTAGAATGGGGTTCAGGAGTTAACCACGCCCTAATTTAGGCACATTTTGAACGTTATATACCTTCAATTCTTTCTTCATGGATGACTCTGGTTTTGGTTGTTTCTTGTTCAGCATATCTCAAGAGTTTTGCTCAATGACAGATGGTACACATAGCGTCCAAGCCTGGGTTAATGCCTTTATTTTAGTACCCTCATCGCACCTGTGCTATCATCGTATTTTCCCACTATCTGGAAATTTTGTTTTGCTTCTAACTTTCCTCTGAGAGACTGCACACTCCTCAAAATGACGGTGTTGCTCATTTTCCTGGGAGCATTTCTGGCCTTAGCCATTTCTGGAATTAGGAAATGTGCCAAAACTGATGACTGATTAAATACATGAGCCCTGAAATAATTAATAGCATTTTCATTGTTAGGCATTCAGGGTGGGACTTGGTACTTAAAGACTCTTTCCTTGTGGGGCACCCTGGGGAAGTTTTTACATAAGGTATGGACGTGTACTGGCTTTTATTAGAATCAAGAAAAACCCAGTTCAACCCTCATAACCACTCTCCCCAGTAAAGTGGGATTGGATTCCCCAATAAAGGTTCCTACTCTACCTTCCTACTCACCCATCAACCATACAGCGCAAACTCCAGGCCCACACAGCCAGCCACTGGTCAGGCCTCTAGAACAGGTAGCGAGGAGGAAGGCTGGGCCTGCAGAGCAGCCCTGCCTCGGGTGCAATACCCGAGGGCACGGAGAGCAGGGGACGTGCCACCAGGTGCCAGCAGAGGGAGGAACTGGGACTGCGGTAGAGGAAAGAGGCTGGCCTTGAGCCGGCCTGAGAAGTGTGCCAGTGTAGGAAGGGAGTGCCCTCATCCATACGATGTGCACCATCTTTCTCTCTCTTTTCTTTTTTGTGGTACGTGCCCCTTGTGGGAACAGGACCCGGGACTCTCTGGTCCACAGGCCGACGCTCAGCCGCTGGCCAGGGCGCACCACCTTTCTCTGTCATGACCGTGCCCACTACTGAAATGTGGCCCCGTGAAGGTCAGTTTAGTAGCCATGCGGGGTCCGCGCGGGGGTGGGGTAGGGAGAGCAAAGAAGAGGTTGATAGAGAAGCGGGAGGGAGATCATTTCCTTCCTCTGTGCACTGAGGCAGAAACGGAGAAGATGCAGAAAAGGTGTTCCCTCCTTTTATAGAAAAAACCCCAGCATGACAGATTTCTGTGGCCTTTAGAAGTGACCTCATCTGCCTGGAAGGGTCAGCACGTCTACAATGATACCATTTTCCTCGTTTTGAAGACAGCTTAAATGATAAGGCAATTTAGTAATAGCTTCTAAGGAAACAAAGAAACACTTCCATGGAAAATGTTCGTATGAGCACTTTCTTACTGACATGGATGGCACTGCCCGGCCTCCCCTTCCCCGGGGGAAATGATAAATTTGGCAAAGTAAGCTCTGCCGGAGGAAATTTGGTAACACACCAGGAAGATGGGCAGGCTAGGGAATCTCTGCAGAGGCCGGCCTCGTCCTACTTTATGTAGCAGCAAAATTTCTGGTGCTCAGGCATCAGAAAAGCTGCACATTACAGCACTTGTCCTTCAGTGTATCCTCTCTCCTTATTTACATATTTCCATAAAAGGTACATCTTCAGAGTTCAGCTCCTAAAAGCGTACATGCTAATTTTCCTACAGATCTATTATGTATGAATGAGAAGAGTCTATTCTTTTCTTGGTGTGTGGAGGATTTGTGCGTGTAACCCCCTATTAGTGTTAGTGGCAGATCTATGCATAATTTCCCTAGCTCCCAGAATCCAGGGCGCCTTACTAAGCCAGATGCAATTACTTACACACACAGTGACAGGGAGCAGGGATGGGGGCTCAGGAAACTGGGTTTGAAGGCGGGATTTCGAGTTCTCACACTTCAGGAGTCTGTGTTCAAAAAAGAAGGGTGCAAAGGATGTGAATAGAAGAGATTTGCTTATCTTAAAACACCAATAGACCATTTCACGGCTTCTATGTGTTAGGATAGCTCTCTGTCCCACAAGACTGAACTGGTGGGAGTCGGGGACTGCATGGCTTTGTAGGGTCCTGGCTCAGAGACAGTGAATAATCCTGTGTGTGTATGTGTGTGATTAAATAAATGAGTAAATGAACAAAGTAAGTTTTTTATTAATAAAGTTGACGATTCTCTGGATTTAAGGTTTTGATTTGCCTCTGGTGTTCTCAGTTTTGGGGTTGAAAACCATTAATTGCATTTTCTAGATGCCAAGAAATTTACCTGCACTGTTACAATGAATTCTCCTACTAACTTCATTATAGTGGTCCCCCTTTATCTGCAGAAGACGTCCCACGATCCCCAGTAGATGCCTGAACCTGGGGATAGTACTGAACCCTATGTGTGTTTTTCCTATATAGTAAATATACACCTTTTTACTTAGAAAAAGCACTCTATGGATTCTCTTTGGCATATTCTAATTGCCAGTATCACTACTCTTGCACTTTGGGGCCATTATTAAATAAAATAAGGATTACTTGAGCACAAGCACTATGATATCTCCACAGCTGATCTAATAACTAAGTAATAAGTGGGGAGTATATATAGGGTGGATACACTGGGCAGAGGGATGATTCATACCCTGGGCAGAATGTCTTTGCTTCTGTTTTTTTAAAAAATATATTTTTATTGATTTTTAGAGAGAGAGAAAGAGAGAGGGGGAGAGAGAGATAGAAATATCAATGAGAAAGAACATTGATTGGCTGCCTCCTGCATGCCCCACATTGGGAATTTGGCTCTCAACCAGGGCATTTGCCCTGACCGGGAATCAAACCGGCGACCTCTTGGTACATTGGTTGATGCTCAACCAGTGAGCCATACTGTCTGGGCAATCTGGGCAGAATGGAGCAGACTGGTGAAAGACTTGATCACAGTGTTCAGAATGGCCCACAGTTTAAAACGCGCGGATTACTTGTTTGTGGGGCTTGCCGTTTAGTATTTTTGGTCTGTGGTTGACCGCAGGTAACTGAAACCACAGAAAGCAAAACTGTGGATAAGGGGGAACTTCTGGATCTCAATTTGGAGATGAGTGAACTAAAGTTTGGAGAACATACGTTACTTGTCTAAGATCTTGCAGTAAATAAGAGTTCTGATTGAACTTGAGTCTTTTGATGATCAAATTCATGTCATTTTATAATAGCTGCCTACTTCTCTGTTGCATTACCTCACCCCCTCTTTCTTGAATCTGAATTCCCCAGCTTATTCCTAGTTCTCCAAACTACACGAAACATGTGAATTCTGTTGGAAGAGCAAGAAAAAGTCATCGAGAATAGAGGAAGGAAGGAAGGAAGGAAGGAAGGAAGGAAGGAAGGAAGGAAGGAAGGAAGGAAGAGGTGATTAAGAGCCATTGTTTTTCATTCTTGGGCATAAGTTATAACTCTCTCTGGCACACTAAAAGTACACTTCTCTCATTCTCTAATGGACTTTAATTCCACAGACATGGCTATATCAGATTCTCCTGTGGCATAATTGTCACTTCAATTTTAAATTGGCCAAGCAAAAAATTATGACTTTTCTACCTTATTGTCAAGATACAGTTTGAATACCTATCTGTGCATTAGCTTTGCCTAGTTTACCATTTCCACAGTTTGTATCATATAATTCTATAATAAATCAATTGAAGTACACTTCTATACGGAATAAATGGCAATCAGTACAATTAGTAGATATTAACATTTGGTTTGTCCTGGTTGACAAATTATAACCCAGTACCCTTGGTACTTCCTGAATATGGCCCACTGGACAATTCTGCCACTCTGAGATAACTCCCTGCGGCTGCATTGCCAGTTCAAACCTCCCCTGCTCTTCCCTCTCTGCTCCTGGGTTCTCTTTCGCATAGCGCCAAAGCTCAGACCTTCCGCCTGGATGCAGATGAAGTACTTGAAAACACTTGGTAAATTATGAAATATTCAAAGAATAAGAATAACCACTGCCATCAGAATATAATTAGAATGCATCAGAAAGGAAAGGGGAAACTTACTGCTTTTCATTTTAGTAGAAGTTGGCTCTGATTTTTTTTTTCTCAGCGAATACTGGTTTTCATTGTTGTTATTGAATCAAAAGCTGTGTGATTCCAAACACCTTGTTAAGCCCAAGTCCAGTGTTTAGGTTTTATATGTGGTTATTGTTGTGGGAATTATAGCTTTTTCTTTAACATTTTTTTGTAGCCTTTTAAGCCAAAATTGGGTATCTAAAAATTATGTTTAATCGATTATTTGGTTTGGGAAACTTATGGTCCTGGGGAAATTTGAAACCTAATGAAGAAAATAGTTATTTAAGAAAGAAAGAAAACAACAACCCTAGTAATAATGAACTATTAAGATAGTAGAACCATGCATGACAAGTGAGAAATTTCCTTGTGGTTAGCAAAGCACTTTGTATCTATTTTCCTAGGAAGATATATTTTGGATGGGGAGTATGATATAATATTTAGAGACTGGCTAAGGGATAAGAAGGGACTATTTTATTTATAGATACAGAGAACAGACTGATGGTGGCCAGAAGGGAGGGGTGTTCGGAGGCTGGGTAAAAACCTGAAGACAATGGACATAGACAACAACTGGCGGGGGTGGGCGGGGTCTGGAGGAGGGTGTCTAGGGGGAAAAAGGAGAAACATCTATAACAAAAATAAATTAATAAAAATTGCAAAAAAAAAGGATGGAGAGAGTGAGAAGTATAGATTGGTAGTTAAAAAAAACTAGCCACAGGGATGAAAAATACAGCATAGAAATAATAGTCAGTAATATTGTAATAAGTAAGTATGGCACCAGGTGGGTTCTGGATATATCTTGGGGGAGTTTTGTAAAGTATATTATTGTCTAAACACTATGCTGTATACCTGAAACTCATACAAAATAATATTAAATGTGAACTGTAATTAAAAATTAAAATTAAAAAATTCCAAGGCAAAATAAAAACTTTTTCACAGAAATAAAATCTGAGAAATATTAAAGTAAATTCTTCAGGCAGAAGATAAATGATACTAAACAGAAATTTGAAATGTACCCCCCCCCCAAAAAAAAGAAAGGAACTGGAAAGAATAAATATGTAGGTGTCTCGGTCTGTTGGGCTGCTATAATAAATACCATAAATTAAGTATTATAAACTGGGTTTATAAACAATAATTTATTTCTCTCAGTTCTGAAGTCCGAAGCTTAAGAATAAGGTGCCAGTAGATCTGGCAGAGGGCAGAAAGCTACTCCTGGTTCATAGCTGGCACCTTTTCACTGTCCTCACATGGCAGGAAGGTGAGGGCATTCTCTGGGGTTCTCATAAGGGCACTAATGCTATTCGTGAAGACTCTGCCCTCTTAATCTAATTATGCTCCAAAGGCCCTGCCTCCTAATACCATTACCTTAAGGGTTAGGTTTCAACATATGAATTTTGGGGGACACAACCATTCAGACCATACCAGAGGTTAATATAGAAGACATTTTTCTCACTTTTACATCTTTAAAAGATAAATAACTGTTTAAAGCAAGGATAATAACCAATATAGTGTGGGATTTATAATATGAGAAATTAAGATATATAACAATAGCACAAAGGATGAAAAAATAGAAGTGAAAATAGACTGTCATAGGTTTCTTACCTTATATGTGAGATGCCATGTTATAATTTAAAGCACATTATAAGTTAAAATATATATTGGAAATCCCGGTACAATCACTAAAATAAGTAAGTAAAATAAAAATGTATAGCTACTAAGTCAATAATGTAGATAAAATGGAATAAACACACACACACACACACACACACACACACACAATCCAAAAGAAGGTGAAAAAAGAAGAAATATGGAACAAAGAAAAGATAAGGCAAATAGAAAATAAACAGCAAGTTGGTATGCTTAACTCTGGCAATATTGATACTAGATTAAATGTAAATGATCTAATACTACAGTTAAAGGTAGAGATTGTCAGAGTGCATTAAAAAAGTAAGACCCAAATCAACGCTATTTTGTTTGTTTATATTGTTTTTTAGATTCCACTGTAATGAACATAGAGGTGCATATATTGTTTAGAATTAGTGTTTGAGTTTCTTTGGATATATACCCAGAAGTGGAATCACTGGGTCAACAGGCAGTTCCATGTTTAATTTCTTCAGGAATCTCCACACTGTTTGCTATAGTAGTTGCACCATTCTGCACTCCCACTAACAGTACATGAGGGTTCCCTTTTCTCCACATCCTCATCAATACTTTTTGTTGGTTAATTTATTGATGATAACCATTCTGACAGGTGTGAGGTGATATCTCATTGTGGTTTTAATTTGTATTTCTCTGATGATTAGTGACGTGGAGCATCTTTTTATATGTCCATTGGCCATCTGTATGTCCTCTTTGAAGAAGTGTGTATTTAGGTCCTTTGCACATTTTTAAATTAATGTTTGTGGGGTTTTTTTTTGGTGTTGAGTTGTATGAGTTCTTTATAAATTTTGCATATTGACCCCTTATCAGAATGTCTTCTCCCATTCAGTGGGTTGTCTTTTCATTACTTTTTTTTTTATGGTTTCCTTTGCTGTACAAAAGCTTTTTAGTTTGATGTAGTCCTATTTGTTTACTTTTTTGTTTACTTTTTACTTTCCAAAGACAATATATCAGAAAAAAATATTACTAAGAGAAACATCTGAGATTTTACTGCCTAGGTTTTCTTCTATGAGTTTTATGGTTTTGAGCCATTCATCCAATTTAATTTTATTCTTGTATATGGTGTAAGAAGGTGGTCTAGTTTCACTTTTTGCATGTATCTGTCTAATTTTTCCAATACCATTTATTAAATATACTGTCCTTACCCCACTGTATATTCTTGTCTCTACTGTCAAATATTATTAACCATATATGTGTAGTTTATTTCTGGGTTCTCTATTCTGTTCTATTGATCTATGTGTTTGTTTTTATGCTAGTACTATGCTATCTTTATTTTTAAAAGTTATTTTCACTGGGTATAAAACTATGTTGACAAGTTTTTTTCTTTCTTTCAGTACTTTAAATATATCAATCCATTTTCTTCTGCCTTAAATAGTGTCAGACAAATGTCTAATATTACTTTTATTTTCCTTCCTATATTATATACTTATTTTTTTCCTCTGGATATTTGTAAAATTTTCTCTTTATCACTGGTTCTAGGCAATGTTATTACTTTGTGTGTCAGTGTGCTTTTCTTTATAGTTATTCATCTTGAAGTTGGTTGACATTCTTGGATCTGTGGGTTTATAGTTACTATTCAATTTAGAAAAAATGTGGTCATTATATCTTCAAATATTTTTTTGTCTGGCCTACTTCATTTCTGATATTCCAGTGACATATCTGTTAGACTACTTGGTACTGTTCCACAAGTCATTGGTGCTCTGTTTGTTTTAAAGTCTTTTTTTCCCCCCTCTGTCTGTGTTTCATTTGGGATTATTTCTATTGCAATGTCTTCAAGTGTGCTAATTTTTAAAAATTTAATAGTGTCTAATCTGTCTGTTATTAACCTCATACAATGTATTTACTTTAACATTTATTACTAAAGGTTCCATTTTGATCTTTAAAAAATACCTTCCTTATGTGTCTTCATCATACCCACATTTTCCTCTATATTCTTGGACCTATAGAGCATTTTATAATACCTGTTTCAATGTCCTATCTGCTAATTTTATCATCTATTATTTCTGTGTCTAAATCTAGTAATTGATTTTTTCCCTCCTGATTGGATATAATATTTTCCTGATTATTTGCATGTCTGGTAAATTTTGATTAGATGTCAGGAATTGTGAATTTTATATTGTTAGGTGTTGATTTTGGTTGTATTCCTTTAAATAGCATTATACTTGTTCTGGTATGCAATTCAGTTACTTGAAATCAGTTAGATCTTTGGACAGGTCTAGGGAAGCCTTAGTTTAATTAGGCTACTAAAATCATACCCTTCTGATGATTCTACCTGAGATTTGTTCACTCTTTCTGGTGGGAACATAAAATGAGCTTTGGGAATTGTTTGATCTTTCACTTTTCCAGAAAGTTTCTCCTGAGTTTGGTGGAATTTACTGTCATGCATGTGCAGATTGATCCTTAGCCAAAGACTTAAGGAGACCCCTCTGATATCTATAGAGTTCCCCCACCTCTCTGCAGCTCCTCCCTCCCTGATTTTCTATCCCACAGGTTATAGAACTTCTTGAACTTCCATATCTGTCTCTTTACCTAAGTGATACCTTTGGGCTCAATTTAAGTGCCCCTTTCCCTGTGTTGTAGCATAGAAACTTCCTCTAGGTAGTAGTCTGAAGAATTATAGGGATTACCTTGTTTGTTTTTATTTTCTCAGGGATTTAGTCCTATGCTACCTATTTTTCAATGTCAAAAACTTTATTTTATATATTTTATTCATTTTTCTAATTGTTTAATGCAAGAGTCTCTAGTACTCCATTTTAGTCAGAACCAGTGGCTCTTGTGAACAAATCATACATATTTAAGAAAGTAATCATATATAGAGTTAATGCTTACAATATGTAAAGTATTACTAATTTTCTCTCTTATTTCAGAAAGCTGATCTAGAACCAAATGACAAAAGTGGTAGTTAGAAAAATTTTCCACTATACTTTTCCAAAAATAGAATTAGAAAGGAAATAGTAAGGTCTTGTTTGCTTTTTTTAAAAAAAAAAAATAAGTGTTTATTAATTTTAGAAAGAGAGAGAAACATCAATTGGCTTCCTCCTGCATGCCGTCTATTGGGGATTGAGCCCACAACCTGGACATGTGCCCTGACCGGGAATCAAACCAGTGACCTTTTGGTTCATGTACAATGCTCAACCAACTGAGCCACACTAGCCAGGGTGGGGTCTTGTTTGCGTTTAACCACAGGAAGTAATTATATAGGCTATAGAAGAGAGGCTTCCTTCTACAGTAATTCCTTACTGTAGGAATGATCTCTGTATTTCCTCCCAAATTTCAAATTTTTAATTCTTTTGCATAATGTCTCATAGCTAAATAGTGCTTGTTAGAGCTATAGTAGACATTTATTCTTGTGAATTCCAGGTTAGTAAGATGTCTATAATAAATATTTAAAATTGCCTTTTTAATTTTAGCCAAACTATACATGACAATGTCTATAGAACAGGTTTATTTATTTTATTATTATTATTTTCTTTTTTATCCTCACCCGAGGACATTTTTTCATTTCTTTTGTTCAGATAGAGTGGGAGGGAGAGAGAGAGAGAGAAACATCGACGTGAAAGGGACACATAGAGTGGCTGCCACCCGCATGACCAACCAGGGTCGGGGACAAACTGCAACTGAGGTACATGCCCTTAGTGAGAACCGAACCCGGGTCTCTCTGGACCACAGGCTGATGCTCTAACCGTTGAGCAAAACTGGCCAGGGCATCTATGGAACAGGTTTAAACTTAAAAGATTGAATGAGAGAATATTTGCTAAATGTAGAACCCACAAAGATTTTGTTCTAAATGTGTCTACTTAGCCACTATTTTTCTTTTTCTATTTTGTCTTTGAATGTATCACTATCTTAGCCATAATAATTGGTCAATGATTTTACTCAAAGGGTGAAAAAAGCCTAACTGGACTAAAGATTTTCCCCAAATAGTGCTTTTACAATAGCTCAATGCGTTACTGGGACGTTGAGAAACTGAGCTCCTGAAAAGCAAACCAGCTCATAAAGGTGAATTTTCTTTTAAAAATTATATGAAGTTGAGCGAAAAAGTAAAAAAAGAAAAAAAAAAAAAAAGAAGGGGGTGGGATGTTTTGTATAATATTGTCTGGACTTACTAAACCTCCAGATTGCTTGAGTTATTTGAGAAAATCACCTCGGGCCACATCACTGGTCTCCAAAGCTGTTTAAGGAATGGCTCAGAAGAAACTTCCAAAGGCCATTTGAGTTCCAGGAGCTTGTTTCTTAGCCTTTGGCTTTAACTTGTCTGAGAAGCACTTGGGAAAACTGAGGTAGGAGAGGTGGGAACTTCACAAGCTCCCATTCTGGTTCTTAGAGCCCATCTCTTCCATATTACAACGAGGAAACTGAGGCCCTGTGAGATGACGTGAGGTGACCCAGATCACCAGCGAGTTGTGGGGAGAGGTAGGACTACTGTCTCATTGAACAAATACTCATAAAGTACTGGGTGTGCACCACATCCAGTCCAGTGCCCTTTACACCACTGCAAGCCATCCTTCACGGAGTATAATGGCATGGAAAGAGCTTGTCAGGGTTTTTTTTTTTTTTTTTTTTAACTCTATCTTAAATAACAAAGAAGCTTCTCTGAACTCATCATTGAGATATGCTCAAGGAAATTCTGCAGCTGTGGTGACAGGCAGAGTCCTCGTCAGAATCAGCAGCGAGTCCGTGCCAGCGTGAGATGTCCGAGAGGGAGGTCTCCATGCGAAAGTGAGACCAGAGGTCAGGGACCAAATACAATGGTCAAATATGAATTAAGAACAATTAATGTGTTTGGTCACAGATTAATTGAGTTCTTACCCAAACAGTCAGGTCATACTGACACTTGAATTCAACATCGCAACAGCAGGAAAGTAGAGGGCGTTCAATTGGTTATATTATTATTCAAAAAAGAAGAGATGCTGGTGTTGTCAAGTACAGACTCTTGTCAGATGCCTTTATCTGCTCAGATCTTCAGTTACTGTTCAAAGTTCAGCTTTCACTAGCTATGAATCGCGCAATTATGTCAGCTTCTCAGGTTCAATCCCGACAACATCAAAGAAAAGGAACCAGGTTCAGTAGAAATAAGCAAAAGCTGTTTGCGTTCTGGAGTGGAGGAGACACAATAGCATGCCGAACTGGAACAAGACAAAGGATACCATCTGGAAAAACTGCCTTCTGACATGCGGCATTGATGAAACTTGATTTCATCTTTCAACTTAAATTTTTCAAAAATTCTAAGCAAGAGAAACAATTACTTAAGGTGCTGTATTAAAGTTCTCACTGTTGTTTCTAGGGAAAAAAATGTCCAACATTTGTAAATCAGAGTCATGTTTGTCCATAAAAAGGGACTTTTTTTGTACATATAATGCCTTTGGGCAAATTAGGAAAAAGTGTCTTTTGTAAAATGCATCTCCTTTGAGTGGATGAATTAGGAAAATGCATGGCTTCTTCTAGCCTGCAGAAGCAGCACTGGGGCTCAGGACGTGGGGACCAGAGCAAGAGCTGGATTTCAACCCCAACTTGATCTTTTGTCTTGGTACTTTGCACAGGGCGTGCTTTTACCTACAAGTACTCCCTTGAAATCTTAAGATTTTCTGAACTTCTCTTCTGGTCATTATAAGCTGTCATAGGCCTCTTGTTAGACTTGGGGTTTATTGCAAAGGTGTGAGTTAGCAGTTATCTAAGACATCAGAGTATGGGGCGGGTGGGGGTCAGGGGAATCCAAAAAGACAATATCTACAGACAAAGAAGGAGCTGAGGACCAGAAAGTCCAAAGGATGGCAAAATCCAAAGAAATTGGGCAGAAAGGCAGAAACTGGATTTAACCAGAGAAATAAGGTCAGAAAGGCATGTTCTGAGGGGAAGACAGCAGATGGTCTGGGATGATTCTTAAAGGGACAGAGACTGTCAGCATACTGAGCTGGATTGAAGGCATCAGTAATTTTATTTATTTATTTATTTATTAATTTTTGTTACAGATGTTTCTCCTTTTCCCCCCACTGATTCCCCCCTCCCCACCCTCCCTGCCCTGTCCCCAGTTTGTTGCCCACGTCCATTGTTCATGCATACATGCATATAAGTTCTGTGGTTTATCTCTCCCCCACTACCCCCTCTTCTGGGGATTGTCAGTCTGTACCTCACTTCCATGTCTCTGGGACTACCCCATTCCTTGACTGTTATGTTCATTAAATTCCACAAATAAGTGAGATCATATGATACTTGTCTTTCTCTGTTTGGCTTGTTTCACTTAGGATGATACTTTCCAGGTCTCCCCATATAGTCTCAAAGGATAAGAGATCTTTCTTTCTTATAGCTGCGTAGTACTCCATTGTGTATATGTACCACTGCTTTTTTATCCATTTGTCTACTGATGGGCACTTGGGCTGTTTCCAGATCTTAGCTATTGTAAATAGTGCTGCTATGAACATGGGGGTACATATAGTCTTTCTGATTGGTGTTTCAGGCTTCTTAGGGTATATTTCTAGAAGTGGGATCACTGGGTCAAATGGAAGTTCAATTTTTAATTTTTTGAGGTAACACCATATTGTTTTCCATAGTGGCTGCACCAGTCTGCATTCCCACCAGAAGTGTACTAGCGTCCCCTTTTCTCCACACCCTCGCCAACACTTGTTGTTTGATGATTTGTTGATGGCGGCCATTCTGACAGGTGTGAGGTGATACCTCATTGTTGTATTAATTTGCATCTCTCTGATGAGTAGTGATGTTGAGCATTTCTTCATATGTCTCTTAGCCATTTGTATGTCCTGTTTGGAGAGGTGTCTATTTAGTTCCTCTGCCCATTTTTTAAATTGGGTTCTTTGTCTTCCTTTTGTGAAGTTGCAGGAGCACTCTCTATATATTGGAAATTAACCCCTTACCTGGTATATCATTGGCAATTATGCTCTCCCATACAGTGGGTAGCCTTTCCATTTTGATGATTGTATCTTTCGCTGTGCAGACGCTTTTGAGTTTGATGTAGTCCCATGTGTTCATTTTCTCCTTTGTTTCTATTGCCTTAGGTGGTGTATCAGTGAAAATTATGTTGCGTATGATGTCTGAAATTTTGTTGCCTACAGTTTCTTCTAGGATTTTTATGGATTCATGAGTCACATTAACTATATTATACATTTTGAGTTTATTCTTGTGTAGAGTGTAAGTTGATGGTCTAGTTTCATTTTTCTGCATGTAGCTGTCCAATTTCCCCAGCACCATTTATTAAAGAGGCTGTCCTTACTCCACGGTATGTTCTTGCCACCTTTGTCAAATATAAATTGAGCATATTGCCTTGGGTCCATTTCTGGGTTCTCTGTTCTGTTCCACTGGTCTATATGCCTGTTCTTGTGCCAGTACTGGGCTGTTTTGATTACGGTGGCTTTTAGTATAACCTGAAATCTGGTAATGTGATCCCTCCAACTTTCTTCTTCCTTTTCAAGATTGCTGTGGCTATTCGAGGTCTTTTTTGGTTCCATATGAACTTTTGAAGTACTTGTTCTAATTCTGTGAAGTATGCCTTTGGTATTTTGATGGGGATTGCATTGAATCTATAGATTGCTTTGGGTAATATGGACATTTTAATGATGTTAATTCTCCCAATCCATGAACAGGGTATGTGCTTCCATTATTTTATATTTTCCTCTATTTATTTTTTCAATGACCTGTAGTTTTCTGCGAATAGGTCCTTTATTTCTTTGTTTAAGTTTATTCCTAGGTATCTTACTTTTTTTGCCACAATGGTAAATGGGATTATTTTCTTAGTTTCTGTTTCTGTGAGTTTCATCATTGGTGTATAAGAATGCCCTTGATTTCTTGATGTTAATTTTGTATCCTGCTACTTTGCCAAATATATTTATTAAGTCTAGTAAATTTTTGATGGAGTCTTTGGGGTGTTGTACGTATAGTATCATGTCATCTGCAAATAATGAGAGTTTCACTTCCTCCTTTCCAATTTGGATCCCTTTTATTTTTTCTTCCTGTCTGATTGCTGTGGCTAAGACTTCCAGTACTATGTTAACTAAGAGTGGCGAAAGTGGGCATCCTTGCCTTGTTCCCATTCTTAAGGGAAATGCTTTTAGTTTTTGCCCATTGAGTGTGATGTTGGCTGTAGGTCTTACATATATGGCCTTTATTATGTCCATATATGATCCCTCTATTCCTACATTACTGAGCATTTTTATCAGAAATGGATGATGGATTTTGTCGAAGGCCTTTTCAGCATCTATCGATATGATCATGTGGTTTTTATTTTTCATTTTATTTATGTGGTGTATCACGTTTATTGATTTGCGAATATTGTACCAGCCTTGCATCCCTGGGATGAATCCCACTTGGTCATGGTGAATAATGTTTTTGGTGTATTGCTGGAGCCAATTTGCTAGTATTTTGTTCAGGATTTTGGCATCTATGTTCATCAGGGATATTGGCCTATAGTTTTCTTTCTTTGTAGTGTCTTTTTCTGGTCTTGGAATTAGAATCATGCTGGCTTCATAAAACAAGTTTAGAAATCTTCCTTCTTCTTGAATTTTTTGAAATAGTTTGAGGAGAATGGGTATTAGTTCTCTTTGAATGTTCAGTAAAACTCCCCCGTGAAGCCATCAGGGCCTGGGCTTTTGTTTTCTGGGAGAGTCTTCATTACATCTTCAATTTCTTCTGTTGTTATTGGTCTGTTCAAGTTTTCTATCTCTTCCTGGTCCAGTTTTGGGAGACTATGTGTTTCTAGAAATTTGTCCATTTCGCTTAGATTGTCGAATTTGTTACCATATAATTGTTCATAGTAGTTGTTAACGATCTTTTGTATTTCTGTGGTGTCAGTTGTTTCTTCTCCTCTTTCATTTCTGATTTTGTGTATTTGGGTTCTCTCTCTTTGTTTCTTGGTGAGGCTAGCTGAGGGTCCATCAATCTTATTTATCTTTTCGAAAAACCAGCTCTTTGTTTCATTGATCCTTTGAATTATTTTTGTGGTCTCTATGTTGTTTATTTCTGCTCTGATCTTTACTATTTCCTTCCTTCTACTTGCTCTGGGGTTTTCTTTTTGTTTGCTCTCTAGTTCTTGAAGTTGTGAGGTTAGATAGTCAATTAGAAATTTTTCTTGTTTTTTGAGGTAGGCCTGTAGTGCTATGAACTTCCCTCTCAGAACTGCTTTCGCTGCATCCCATAGATTTTGTGTTGTTGTGTCTTCATTTTCATTGGTTTCCATGAAGTTTTTGATTTCTTCCTTGATCTCTTTGCTGACCCATTCATTGTTTAATAACATGCTATTTAGCCTCCATATGTTCAAATGTCTTTGGATGTTCTTATTGCAATTGATTTCTACTTTCATGCCATTGTGATCTGAGAAGATGTTTGATATGATTTCAATATTCTTGAACTTGTAGAGATTTAGTTTGTGTCCTATCATGTGATCTATCTTTGAGAATGTCCCAGGTGCACTTGAGAAGAATGTGAATTCTGTAGTTTTGGGGTCTAATTCTCTATAGATATCTATTAAATCCATTTGGTCTAGTGCTTCATTTAGAGTCTCTGTTTCCTTGCTAATTTTTGTCTAGAGAATCTATCCAGTGATGTCAGCGGGGTGTTAAAGTCCCCTGCTATGATTGCATTGCTATCGATTTCTCCTTTGAAGTCCTCCAGAAGATTTTTAATATATTTTGGTGCTCCTATATTGGGTGCATATATGTTTATGAAGGTTATATCTTCCTGTTGGATAGATCCTTTCAATATTATGTAGTGGCCTTCTTTGTCTCTAGTTATGGCCTTCATTTTGAAATCTATTTTATCAGATATGAGTATTGCTACCCCAGCTTTTTTTTCCTTTCCGTTTGCTTGGAAGATTTTTTCCCATCCTTTCACTTTCAATCTATATGAGTCTTTTGTTGTGAGGTGGGTCTCTTGGAAACAACACATAGATGAGTCATGCTTTCTTATCCAATCAGCTACTCTGTGTCTTTTTATGGGAGCATTCAATCCATTTACATTTAAGGTGATTCCTAATATGTACTTATTTATTGCCGTTTTTGTTTAGTGGGGTTCTATTTTTCTTCCCATTTCTCCTGCTAATTACAGTAGTTCATTTAACATTTCTTGCAGTGCTGGTATGGTGCTAATGTATTCCCTTAGCCTTTTTTTTTTTGTCTGGGAAGCTCTTTATTTGATCTTCTATTTTGAATGATAGCCTTGCTGGGTAGAGTAGTCTTGGATTCAGATCCTTGTTTTTCATGACTTTGATTACTTCATGCCATTCCCTTCTGGCCTGTAGTGTTTCTTGTGAGAAGTCAGCTGAGAGCCTTATAGGGTTTCCTTTGTAGGTAACCTGTTGCTTATCTCTTGCTGCTTTTAGGATTCTCTCTTCTTTCATTTTTGGCAGTTTGATTACTATGTGTCTTGGTGTGGGCCTGTTTGGGTTCTTCTTACTTGGGGCTCTCTGTGCTTCTTGAACTTGAATGCCTTCTTCCTTCACTAAATTAGGAAAGTTTTCTGTCATTATTTCTTTGAATATATTTTCTAACCCTTGCTCATTTTCTTCTTTGGGTACTCCTATGATGTGAATATAATTACATTTCCAGTTGTCCCACAGTTCTCTTAAGCTGTCTTCCTGTTTTTTAATCATTTTTTTCTTTGGGTTTCTCATTGGTTGATTTTTTCTACCCTGTCATCTAATTCACTGATCCGGTCCTTAGCTTCCTCTACTCTGCTTTTTAGACCTTCCAATGTGTTTTTCATTTCTGATATGTCATTTTTTATCTCTTCTTGGTGGTTTTTAATTTCCAATTGGCTTATTTTCAGCATCTCTATGTCCTTACACATGCTGTTGAACTTCCTCAACATCATGGCTCTGAATTCTAGTTCTGTTAACTTGCTTAACTGCACCTCATCTATCTCATCTTTGCTACAGGTCTCTTGTTCTTTCATTTGGCTTTTGTTTCTGTTTTTCACCATTTTGACTATCAGAGTGGGCTTTGGGGTCTGCCAAATTTTCCCTGTGGGTGTTGGTGTTCTGCTGTTTGTGGCTCCCTCCCCTGGGTTTGGACAAGGCAGGGAGGACCCACTTTAAATACCACTGTCAAGTCTTAACTTTCCTGGTTAGAGTTGCTAGCTCTGGGAATGGTAGTTATCCTCTAGCTTTTTTTGCCTGGAGGCTATTTGTAGAGGAGACCTGAAGAACCTTGGTTTCTGAGTTGCCTGAAAAACTCCCTCAGGTGCTCAGTGTAAGAGGATTTCCTGAGGGTGGGGCAGATGCTGGTTGTTAATGGGCCTCAATTAGCATGTCAATGGTCACCAGGTGGGGTTGAATCTCTGAGGGAGGGGCCGCTGCCTCCCCCCAGAGCTCTGGGAAGGAGTAAGATGACCACAGTCCTGCGTGGCTGCACTCAGCAAAAGCTCTGAGCACCCTCCAAATCCCGAGTGTCCCCTCACAGTTCCAGTCCAGTCTGCCTTCCCTCTGCCGGAGCCCTAGGTGAGTGGTTGCTGCCAATTTAGCCTCTGTCCAGACTCTGTGTCGTGAGCCACCAGGGACTTTTAACCCGAGGGCGCTGCTCCCAGCTAAGGGCGGGGAGTCTGCGGCACCAGCTGAGGGCGTAGCACTCAGCCAAGTTTGCAGGACCCAGCTGTGGTCGCGGGACACAGCCAAGGTGGCAGCAGCTTCCAGCTAAGTCCCCTGGTCCCAGTCAAGTTCGCTGGTCCCAGCCCAGGCCTCTGGGGACCATGGGCTCCCGGCCCCCTGTCGCGTCCTCTCAAGCCTACCAGGATTGAGTCAGTGTTTCTGGTTATGTGGTCCTCCAAGCTGCCTTTAGGTTGCCCCTTCCTGACGATTTGTCTTTATTTTCATTGTAATTCCAGTTTGGACCTGGGTGTTGGACTATGTAGCTTCCATTCACTCCACCGCCATTTTTTTCATGGCATCAGTAATTTTTATTAGTGGAGTTTGAGGAGAGCAAATCAGCTATAAATTCTAGTTAGCTCTGCAGCAACACTGCTTAGGGTCTAATCCTAACAGGGCTCTGGCTAAAAACTCAGATTTATTCTTGACTTCTTTCTTTCTCTCATATCCTATCCATTAGTAAAATCTGTTGGCTCTGCTTTCAAATTATATCCAGACTGGGACCATTTTTCATTGCCACTACTTTTGTCCAAGCCACCAAAACAGTATTCTAACCCGTCTCTCTGCTTTTGCCCTTGCTTGTTTCATGCCACGAGTTTATTCTCATCACACTGCCATTGTAAGGAACTTGCCACTCGTCTGCTCCACGTCTTCCTATGGCTTCGTCTCATTCAGAGCTAAACCCTGAGTCTTTACAATGACTTGAAGACCTACGTGATCTGAACCCTTGTCCTCTTGGACCTCATATCCTAACACAAACCCCTCCCCGCCTTAATGTCCCTTAAGCCACATTGATCTGTTTGCTGCTGCTTGAGGAAGACAAGCATGTTTTTGCCTCAGGGTATTTGCATGTTCTGATCCCTCTGGCTTCCTGGAACATGCTCTCCTTAGTTAATCATCTTCTTCAAGTTTCTTCCACAAATGCCACCCAGAAGGGGACTTCAGATCATCAATGTAAAACAGAAACCCACTGTCCCCACACTCCCCATTTCTTCTCTCTGATTTACTTTTTTTCTTAATTCTCAACTTCTGATATAATATATACTTTAATTTTATTGATGTACAATTTACATGCAGTTAAGTGTATGCATTTTAAGTGCATTAAGAGTTTTTTTATTGCAGAGTAATATCAATTGTGTAAACATGCTACAATGTGTTTACCTATTCATCTTTTGATAGACAATTAGGTTGTTTCCTATCTAGGACTATCATAAATAAAGATGTTATGAACATTCTTCCACCGTCTTTTTATAGAAATGTATTTGAATTTATCTTGAATAAATAACTAAAAGTAGAATTCATGGGTCATATGTTAAGTATATTTTAAAATTTAAAAACACTGCCAAAAAGTTTTATAAATAGTTGTTCAACTTTACACTCTTCCAAGCAAGGTAAGGAAGTTTCAACATTTAGTTTTATCTTTTAATTTTTGCCATTTTATTGGATATGTGGAGGTATTACATTGTGGTTTTCATTTTAATTTCCCAGATAATTAAAGGTGGTGAGCATCTTTCCATTGAGTGCTGGCCATTCAAATACGTTGTTTTATTAAAGGGCTGTTAAAATCTTTTGCTGATATTTCCACTGAGTTGTCTTCTTACTGTTGACTAGTGAGAATTCTTTATATTTTCTGATCATAAGTCCTTTGTTAGATGTATGTGCTATAAATAACTCCCCCATACTTGTGTTGCAGATTCATTTTCTTTTTTGTTTCGACAAAGAAAACTTTACTTTTTGGTTTGTTTCAATTTTTTATTTTAAAAAATTTCTGATTAATGCTCTGTAAGTTTTGCCTAAGAAATTTTTGTCCACCTGAAGATCATGAGAATATTCTTCTATGTTTTCTTTTAGAAACTTTATAGTTTTTACTTTTGTGATTGAGTCTATGATATGTCTCAAATTAATTTTTGTGCATTGTGTGAGGTAGGAGTTGTTGTTGTTTTTTCCTTCACATGGTTACTTAGTTGCTCCAGAGTCATTTGTTGAAAAGATTCCTTTCCCCACTGAATTCCTTGGTACGTTTGTAGACAACCAATTAATAATAAATAATATATATGTGGGTCTATTTGCACATTTAAAAATTCTGTTCATTTGATCTATTTGTGTAGTTTATTTCTCACTACCTAGATTACAGTGACTTTATTATGTCTTCAAAGCAGGTAGTGTGCATTTTGTGTATTCTTTTTCAAGATCATTTTGGTGTTTCACATGAATTACTTATTCCTTATCTTATTCTTTATGTATATAAATTTTAGAATCAGCTTATCAATTTCTACACAAATGCTTACTTCAATTTTGGTTATAATAAATCAAATTAGAGAGAATTAAAAATGTGAGTTTGCTAGACCTACCATAACAAAATGCCACAGACTGGGTTACTCGAACAACAAAAATTATTTTCTCACAGTTATGAAAGCTAGAAGTTCAAGATCAATGTGTCTGCAAGTTTGTTTGTTTGTTTCTTTCTTTCTTTCTTTCTGAGGCCTCTCTCCCAGGCTTGTATATGGCTGCATTCTTGTCTCCTCACACAGTCACCTCTGGGTTGGTGTGTTGTCTGTGTCCTGACTTCTCCTTCTTATAAAAACACCAATTATATTAAATTATGACCCACCCATATGACTTTATTTTACTCAATTACCTCTTTAAATGCTCTATCTCCAAAAAGAGTCATATTCTGAGGTACAGGGGGCTAGAACTTCAATATATGAACATAATATCTTACCAATATTAAAACTTTCCATTCTTAAACATGGTATATCTTTCCATGTACTTAAATTTCTTTCAGTATTTTGTAGTTTTTAATGTTTAGGTCCTGCACATATTTGGTAATTTGTATGTAAATATTTGCATTTAATATCATAGGTGTTATTATTAATAGCATTCTTTTCCAATTCAATTATTAATTTCTAGTATATAGAAATTCAATAAATGTTTGCATGCTATCCTTGTAAACTGATACTTGCTAAACTCACTTATTCTTTAAAAAAAATTTTTTTTTAATTAATTTTAGAGAGAGAGGAAGGGAGAGGGAGAGACAAACATTGATGAGTGAGAACATCAACTAACCGCCTCCTGCATGCCCTCCACTGGGGATTTGGCCCACAACCTGGGCATGTATCCTGACCAGGTCTCATACTGGAGACCTCTTGGTGCATGGGTCGATGTTCAGCCAGTGACCCACACCAGCTGGGCTAAACTCACTTATTTTTGTAGCTTTTTTTTTGATATGTGAATTCCTTAAGATTTTCTACAAATAATCATATTGTTTGTGAATAAATACTGATTTATGTCCTTGTTTACAATCTGTATGCTTTTCTTTTTCTTGCCTGCTGCACTTGCTTGTACCTGTACAATGCAGAATAGTAGTGGTGAGGACAGACATTCTTGTCTTATTGCTGATCTTAGAGGGAAAGTATTTCGTTTTTCACCATTAAATAGCTCTCTCTACATTTTTTTATAGATAACCTCTATCAGCTTGAGGAATCTGCATTACAGCTCTACCGAGTTGAATTTTATTTGCTGATGTTGAATTATGTAAAATTAATTTTTTGTATCTATTGAGATGATCTTTTGTTTTTTTCCTTTATTTTCTTAATGTGATTAATTGACTGGTTTTTGAGTGTTAAACCAACTTTACAATCCTGGAACAACCCCCCTGTAATAAATAGTACTGGATTTTATTCACTAATACTTTCTTTAAGTTATTTGCTTGCAATTTTTTTCTTCTATGCCTTTGTTAGCTTATAAGGTTGGAGTTATGCAACCTTATAAAACAAGCTGGGAAGTGTTCTTTCATTCTGTAATTCTGGAAAGATTTTCTATAATATTGGTAATATTTAAAAAAATTTGATAGGCCCTGGCCACTTTGGCTCAGCGGTTAGAGCATAGGCCCATGGACCAGAGAGGGTTTGGTTCCTGCTAAGGGCACGTACCTCAGTTGCAGTTTTTTCCTGGCCCTGGTTCAGGTTGTATGGGTGGCAACCACTTGATGTTTCTTTCTCACATCGATGTTTTTCTCTCTCTCACTCCCTCCCGCTCTATCTGAAGATAAATGCAAGAATGTCCTCTGGTGAGGACTAAAAAAGAATTATCTATCTATCTATCTATCTATCTATCTATCTATCTATCTATCTATCATCTATCTATCTGATAGAATATACAAGTAAAGCCATCTGAGAAGGTTTTAAATTATGGATCCCAGTTCCTTAACTGATATAGGACTATTTATAGTTTCTGTTTCTCCTTATTTCAACTTCAGTAAGTTTTATTTTTCAAAGAATTTGTCCATTTTAGCATGCTGCTAATTTTAGTGGCATAAATTTTGCATACTATTCCCTTTTTGATGTAAATATGTATAAAACTTGTGATCGTCTTTCTTCTTTTGTGATATTGGTTATTTGTGTTTTATCTTTGCTTTTTAAAAAAATAGACTTCACTTTTGAGAAGTTTTAGGTTTATTAAAAATTTTAGTGTTAACTACAAAGTTCCCATATGCTCCTCTCCACAGCTTCCCCCTTTTATTCACATCTTGCATCAGTGTCATTCATTTGTTACAATGATGAGCCAATAATTGGTACATTATTGTTGACTAAAGTCTGTAGTTTACATTAGGGCAAACCCTATGCATTGCACTTGCTATGGATTTTGACAAATGTATAATGATACGTATGCACCCTTAAGGTACCATACAGAGTAGTTTCATTGCCCTAAAAGTCCCCTGTGCTCTATCTACTCATCGTCTTTCCTTCCTCTAAACCCCTGGCAATGACTGACCTTTCTACTATCTCTATAGTTTTGCCTTTTTCATGATGTCATATATTTGGAGTCATTCAGTATGCAGCCTTTTCCGATTGGTTTATTTCACTTAATACTATGCATTTAAGGTTCCTTCGTGTCTTTTTGTCGCTTGATACCTCATTTCTTTTTTTACTTGTCTTTCAATAGGCTTATCAATGTTGTTATTTTCAAAGAAAAAGTTATGATATTGTTTCTCTGCTTTATAATTCACTATAATCAGAAAGCATACTGTATGTAATTTTGTTTCTTTGAAACAAAAGCACCAAGACTTGATGTGGTTTGTATGATTCATTTTGATAAGTCTTCCATGTGTACTTGTAAAGAATGTGTATTCTGCTCTGGTTGGTGGCATATTCTACTAAAGTCACATAGGTCAAGTTGATTGATTGTGCTATTTCAGTCTCCCATGTCCTTACTGCGTTCCCGTGTTCTTCTGCTACTACAGGCATGTGTTTCTATTCTTCCTTCCAGTTGGATCAGGTTTTGTTCCATATATTTGAAGCTCTGTTGTTAGTTACATACTCATTAAATATTCTTATGTATTTTAATGAATTGATGCATTTATCATTATCAAACATTTGTTTTAAAATTTCCAGTAATATTCTATAAAATTTCATTTTGTCTGATACTAATATAGCCAAAACCTTCCATCACCTGTATCTTTATATTCAACTGTGTCTCTTGTAGTTGTATCTTTTATTCCCTTTTATCCAGTTTGAAAATCTCTGATTTTTAATTATTGCATGTATGTATTTATAGTTAATGCGATTATTCATATTGCTGAGTTTAAATCTATCATTCTGCCACATATTTTCCATCTGATTCCTCTGTTCTTTGTTCCTGTGTTTCTAGTGTATTTTTGATTAATCAATACTTTTATTGTTCCATTTTGTTTTTTCTATTAAATTTTAGTTAGCCCATTTGTTTTATTCATTTATTTATTAGTAGTTGCCCTAGGCATTTCAATATGTGTTCTTAACCTTTCCCAGTCTATTGTAAACTCATATTATACCAGTTTATGTTTAGTGTGAGAGCCTTATAATAGTATATATCCATTTACCTCCCTCCTTCCTTTGTACAACTTTTGTTAACTACGTGGTGTAGGTTACTATGTTACTGACCCTGCTATACTTTATGTTATATTTTAAAAACAGTAAAGAAAGAAAATAGTGTATTATATTTTCCCACAGTTTTACCATTTCCTATGTTCTTCATTTATTCCTGTAGATCTGTCTGTCCATCTGGTATTATTTTCTTTCAGTATAAAGAACTTTCTCTATAATTTCTTGTAGTGTGGATTTGCTGGCTACAAATAATCTCTGCTTTTGTTTATCTGAATATATCTTTATTTCATCTTTAGTTTTGAAGTAAATATTCATGAAATATAGAATTTTTAGTTGAGAGTTTTTATTTTCTCTCAGCAATTTAAAGATGTAATTCATAGTCTTTGGCTTGGATTATTTTTGCTCAGAAATTATTCATATTTTTGTTTCCCTGTAATGTGTCTTTTTTCTCTGGATTAAAAAAATTATATTTAGCTTTGCTTTTCCTGCATTTTTATTATAATGTGTTTTGGCATAGTTTTCTCTGTATGTTCCTGCTTGGGCTTGGTTGAGGTTCTTTTTGCATCTGTGGAGTGATGATTTTTATTCAACTTGCAAAAAATGCAACCATTATATTTTTAAAGTAGTTGTTCTGCCCCTTCGCTCTCTCTCTTCTTATTTTCAACTCTAATCACACATATGCGTTTTTTTTTTTTTACACATTCTATTATGCATTATGGAGAACAGGTAAAATAAGAACTTTTTAAAAGGTCAGCGTCTTGTCTTATTTTTCTATATCCTCATAATATCACATAACATATACATGAAAAAAACTCAAAATATGTTTGTGGAATTAATTAAATCAGTGGTTGTAATAACTATTCATCTACACCTTACCTTGTGGCACTTACTCTTTTAGGGACTTTTGTGTGAATTACTTATTCCTACCTCACAACAATCTCGAGAGAGAGAAAACATACACCCTAATTCTATGGAAGAGTTAAAGTTTGGCTCTGTGTCAACAAGATTGCTCAAGTTTATAGATTTCACACAACTGGGGAGCTGGCATTGAACCAGCGTTGAAGCCATTTCTTTGTGATTAATGGGGAAAGAGAAAGGGCACAGCATCATCTTCTACTACTAGGTTTGGTTCTGCCTCTCATGCTGTATCATCATTCATTAATGAGAGGAAAATAAATTGCGGACAATACCAGGAATTGAGAAAGCAGATGGCAAGATGGCCTTAAGCTGAATGGAACTGGGCATGCCCAGCAGGGGTATGCTCCAACTGTGATGGGCAGAGAGAGGGCAAGGCTGGGGGCAGGTGCCCCATTTGCACCTACTCATGCAGTTTAAGAGGATGGCAACAACCAGCCATCTCAGTGATACCAGGAAGCTTGTTAGCTGCTGTTTCTTATCTATTTTGTTCTCTGCAAAATTGATCAATTTTGGCCTCCACCGGGAGGGACTTGTGAGGGCTTAGAAAGAAAGAACATTGTGTATGAATTCTCAGCAAAAGCACTTCCAGGCATACCATCAAGGTAAACAGGAGCAGTATTTTGAGTTTATTTTCTATTTTGTGCTTCTTGTGATTCTGGTAATTTCTGCTGGAGAAAGAGGTTACCTTTTGCCTTAAGAAGAAAATGATGATTAACTAGTTATTCATGTCTATTTCACACTATGATTGATTTGTCTAAAATCTATCCTTATTTATATCCCCCTACTTTCTGTTTATTCATTGATCTATTTATCTAACCTCTATCTCTCTTTACTGCTTTTGAATTTTATTCTGCTTTGTCAGAATCTCCACTATTCCCATTCCAATTTATGGTATTTTAAAATATACCTTGTTAGTGTATATTTTGGACAATGTTAACATAATTGTAGGCATTGAGGACAATTGAGGAATCTGCTTAAGTCCTTAGGAGAAGCTAAAAAGACTATTAACAACCCAAGTCCATAAAAAATATCTGTTCCAGTCATGCTGGTGATTTTTTATTAGTCCTTCAAATCTGTAACAAAGATCTCTAGAGCAAGACAAATGTTCTAGTAGAGTGCAATTTCCAATTTCTTAGCTAACATGATTTTGTTGATTCATACATATGCATGATTCAATGCTGTTCCTGAATACAAAAATAAAATAAAATAAAAAGGAGTAAGAAAAATTCTTTGGGGCTCTACTTCTTTTTCATATTATTTATATTCCTTGAAATGCCCTTGAAATTTCATTTGCTAAGGGAAGCTAAACAAATAATTGCATACTAAAAGGGAAATGAGACCAGCAAGCTAGATAATTTGTAACATCAAATATTCTTTTTCCACGGTTAACATTTTCTCTGTGAGGAATCGGGAGGAGTAAACAGACCAATGTATCTTAAATGCAATAACTGGTAGCAATGCCAAATGCATGAAGTGAAAATACCTCAGGATACACTTTCACAGTTCTGCTTCATCAGGGCTGAATGCTATATGCTATCACAATAATAGGAGTCACGCTTGTCACATTTCTCCTGATCTCTAAAGCAGGACGCCAATGCGATACTAATGCACCTTGCTTCTCTCTCTGGCTATCAGCGTTCTTTGTTGCTGCTGTTGTCATTGGAGCCTATTACGCACTTTGAAAAGTTTCCTCTGAAAACAAACTTGACAGTACTCTGCGGCCAGTGTGATGAGACAGACGCCAGCACTTAGTTGGAAACCAATCACGACCACAGACAGAAAGAGTGGCTAACATTGCAGACATTATTTGGGATTTGCAGCATCATTCTCTGTGGGAAGGCAGAAAGACAGTGTGGGGATGAAATGTAACTTCTTTGATGTGACAGTGTCTCCAACGCCACCATCGGAAGAGTTGTTTTCAAAACAAAGTGTCATAATTTACATGAGCAGGTTTGAATTGGGGAACAGCTCAATGTCCAATCTCAGGTTAACGGACGGTTTGTATTTCTGTTTCCAATTAGATTTCCCTGTTATATAAGAAGTGACGATATTTTAACACTCCAACCTCATGGTGTGGTGAGGATTCTGAGTGCTTCAAGAACATTAAGGAAGGAGTTAATCTACTTCTTGGGAGTGAGTATCTGGTCCTAGCTTCCTACTCTGATCACCAAAACAGAAGAGATTTAGAGCGATGGAGGAAACCGGCAGAGAACAGAGGTGTGAGAGGACACACTGTCAGGCTACTCGGCCTCCAGGCCCAAATCATCTTTTCAGTGAGGCCTGAGGACTCCCTGGCTTTATTCTCCTTAATTACTTCTATCACCCACTCGTACATTTTGTACACTCTCTTCCCCCCCTCACACCTCTGGTTGGTTCTTGTCACACTCATCTCTCAGACCCCTCAGCCCCTTCCCCCAGCCACTCCTCCCTTTCATGTCGTCAGAGAAGCTCATAGCTCCCCTGTATTTTAAGGGCTCTCCTGCTGCTTTTTGCTGAAAATCGTGGAGGTGACATGGCTGTAAGAGAGGTATGCACCCTGGAGGGATTAAAGACCAAGGGGAGCAGAGGAAGAGGGTTTATAGAGAGGTAGACCTGCAGGGAAATGAGCGTCCACACTCCTGCTGAGCGGGAGAGGTTCCTGATCAGAACCCCAGGTAACAGGAAAGCCGAGCGGTTTGCACGGGCGCACAGGCTGTTTTGTGAAGACATCCGAGTGAGCGAGAGCGTCGGTCCAGCACACACAGCAACGGAGTTGTCATCCCTGAAAGGCACACTTCTCCAGCTTTGTCGTGTGAGCGAGGCGAGAGGTTTGCAGACCGATGTCTCCCAGGAATTCTCATGCTTTGAGCACCGTATACAACTAATGTGAACACACAGGTCACATGTTACATTTTAGTCACCAAAGTTCTTCGTACATCCTGGTAATAAGGTGTCTGGTCAACGTGCGAAAGGTGGTGGAGTTAGCAGTGAAGAGCTTGGACTCGAGCCGGACTGCCTGCATTTGAACCTCGTTCTGCCACCCAACACCTGTGATCTGAGCACACGTGTCCTCGTCTACAATGGGACTCACAGTGGGACTCACAGTGGGACTCACAGTGGGACGCACAGTGGGACTGAGGATTAATGAATATACATATATTCATGTACGTGTATCACGTGGAGCCGTGCCTGGCATAGAGTGAGCACCACGTAGGCGTTTGCTGCTATTACTGCTCTTTCAAGCTGCTACCTAGACTTCTGGGGAAGGGATGGCTGGCTCCACCTGGACTTTGTGGTTCTTGTCCTTCTACATCCTAGGTCAGGACAGCTTCAGTGGCTGGACTTCTGCCGTGATCCTGGCTTGGCTTTCAAATTCTTCTTGGCTGCCACAGTCGACGTCAGGTTTTCTTTTCTTGAGTGACGTATTTGGATCGTTCCAGCAGATTCTACCAGAGCCTAAGTACTGTACATGAAGTAATATCTACAAATGATGTTGCAAGAAAAGGTGAGCATATGGCTGCAGAGCCCTTCCAGGCTCTTATGATGGTGGACGTTGGTCTGTAGTCCCTGCCTCCTTCTAAGACACTGAGTGGAAGCCCCAATGGGCTGCTTCTCACCACTTTTATTTTGGGGGTAGAGTGCAATTGCCCCCTGTGCCCATCCGACACAGGCTGTGGGAAAGGCTGGTGCGTTCTGGCCCCTCTTTCCACCGTGGATCATAAAAAAGCCACGGAGGCAGAGCAGTCTCGAGGGGTAACCCACTGGCACTCTGGCTCAGGAGGAGAGATGTCCATGAGTGTGCACAGAAACGCTAGGAGAACTGGGTAACTGTGTAAAGAAAATGAATATATCTGCACAGTACCGGGCACAGTGCCTGGCACAAAATATTCTTTTACACATTGTGTTACACAGAAAACGATCACCTTGGGGCATTGTCTCAAAAGACTAATGAGAGTATAGCATATGGAAATTACCAAACAGTGTCTGGCACTGGCTAGACAATCAATATTTACCTAATTCAACTATACCGCTTCCTTTGCCCCAAATCTAATGATCACGTTGGGGCAGATTGGGGTCTCCAGGTGCCCAATTAAGTGGTCTTTACACATGTTGTTTCCTTTCTAAAAACTTAAATTTTAGGATTTCAAAATCACTCGTGAAAAAATAATGACTTTTAAGCTGGAGACAGATTTTTAAAGAAAAACTATTTATTTTGTTCAAATGTATTAGAAGTTAGAGAAGCATTGGTTGGATTTTATATTCAACAGGTTTATGTTGATTGCATGTAAATTATTTGTGGGAAATCAAAACTACATTTCAGTCTTTGCTTTCAAAAAATTTACAATCTATTTGGGGAATTAATGTCTACCCAAAAAATCCTATGGGTTTATTGTCAGAATAATGTGATTGTATAAGTAAAAGTGCTTTGTAAATTGAGATCAAGGCAAATTATAGAGACATAAAACATTAAATCAATATAAAAACATATACTTGTAATTAATTGACTAATTCACTAATTATTTCTTCAATTGTGTCTAGTCTGCTTTTTTAAACAAGCTTAATGTGTTTATCTAGTGAAGACATTATTGACCCCACAGATTATTCCCATGCTTTTCTGTAAAAAAAAAAAAAAAAAAAAGGGCCACAACAAGCATGTCTTGGTTTCTTTGCTTCTCTTATTTTGATTCTTTATGATAAATTTCTGAGATTGAAATTGCTATGTGTCTAATCTTCTTCATAACCCTTTTATTAAATTTCTAATCGTATTCACTGTGCTTTTACGTTCTAGAAGTTCTGTTTCTCTCTTTTTCTAAACTGCCTGCCTGGTTATTTTTTCACAGTCTTTTATTCCTTAGTCATACTTTTGTTAATTTCATTTATTTATGTAAAGATGTTAAGCATGTGGTTATTTCATAGTCTCTATATGGTCACTCAAATATCTACCATCTTTGCAGATCTATTTGCCTGATTTTTGTTTCTTTGAATAATTGTTCATGATGGCTTGATTTCTCAAGTGTGTGTGTGTGTGTGTGTGTGTGTGTGTGTGTAAGAGAGAAATCGTGATCCTTGGAACTTCTCTGTGTGGTATGGTTCCCCATAGAGAATTTGTTTATGATTCTGCCAGATCCTGGGAATGCTTTAAACCAAATTCATGACTTAAGTACTTGGGTTTATAACATCATGTGAATTTTAGCCCCAAACCCAGAAGACTGGCTTATGGTTACATATTCTCAAGGAGGTTTTTGTCTGCTCCCCTACAAGCCAAGGCTGAGACTGAAAATTATTCTTAATCACCTCCTTACCGGTGGTGGAAGAAAATGTTCATGTTTACTTATCAAGAGTTGCCTTTCATGGTCCCAGCTTTATGTGGGAGGGTCACTAATACAACTCCTACTTTGTACGTGGCCTACGTTTTTCTCCTTTAATCCACAATAGTCTATTACAGCTGAAGGCACCAGCTTCATCAGGGACTAACTGCATTGTTCAATATGACCTGACCCGTGAGGGCTTCACGTATTTTCATTCCAGTTCAGTTACAGCTTGAAAAACATTAATTATCCAGCATTTTTATATGTCTTTTCCTGGAAATATTTTTCAGCTTGCTATATTGTTACTTGCTTTTCCATTAACCGTGATACAGTATTTTCCTACTAGCATTTTCCTGTAAAAATAAACCTGATTCTCAAACAAAACAGAAATTATTTTACTTACAGATGTCTCCTAGTGTTGGAGGTTTAGGGTGCTACTGTCGCTGTGTTCTAACCAGTAGGAAATGGGCTCAGAGAATCATGTTGGGAACAAAGTACCCTTATGAATTGGGCCCCGTAATTCCCAGAATTCAGAAGTTCATAGAGAAGTTCGCGTGAGAAAGAGACAGGATGGGAGAACCTCCCCTTCCATCCCCATTTCCTACTATTGGATGCTGCTGTCTGAGTAACGGCAGTAGTAGAGTGAATTCCAAGACACTGACCTAGCCGCCTGCATGGATGTTTTAGCCCATCCTCATAATTCCAGTTATGGCAAAATGGAGACCTGGGAGAATGTGGGTCTTGAATCTGATATAGATCATACTGCTAATGAAGAAACAGAGCCAGAGGCCTGGTCCTTCCCAAGAATCCTGAGTGTTTCCTGCCAACGTATGGCCCAAAAGATATGATGCTCTCTGAAAACAAATACGCGATTTCTCTCTAGGAAAGAAACAAGCAAGGAGTGAAGAAATTGATACATTGTCCTTGCCAACACTTCCCCCGTGGGCAGGTGAACAGAATCATCTATGAGGCAAGGGAACCATGGGGTAGCAACAGCATCACTCCCTATCCATTATTTATGTATCCATTCTCTTATCATCAGACATTTAGGTTATTCCCAATTGTCTCTACTATAGTGAATATATTTGTGTACCTCTCTGGCCACATCTTGGGTTGTTTCCTTAGGGTAGGTAGACTCCCAATATGGACTCAGGGTTCCAGGAGAAGAGCATGGTTAGAACTCTTGGTATGTATTAACCAAGTGAATTTGACCGAAGCTGAATAATCTGATTTATATTCTACCAAAGTGTTCTCACCATATTGTGCCAGCATTGAGAATGACCGTTAAGAAAGGTTTTGACAGACAGATTGAAAAACAATGACATTTAATTGTTTCAATTTAAATTTTGTTTATTAGAAGCAATACTGTCGAATCTTTATGTTTATGGGACGTTTATATTGCTTGTGTATCTCCTTTGCTCATTTTTTGTTGGTATACTGATGTTTTTGTTTTTGTTTTTTATTTGTGACACAGGCTTCTTTATGCTATCATGATGACAACCTTTTTAAAATATTTGCTGCACATCTTTTTCCGTGTTTTGCTCTCTGTCCCTTAATTGTCTTTATAGTGGTATACTGGCTATTGCTGTATCCACCTAAATTTGCTCCCTCCTTTTCTGTAGTATGGTATAGCTGGGCATGTGGCTCCCTAGTTAGAGTTGACACGTTCCAACCCTCTTAGCCATTAAATGGACTTATGTGGCTGGTTCTGCCAAAGGGATGTGAGCAGAAGAGACAGTTACCATTGTCTCCTCAGGCCTTTAAGGATGTGGGGTATTTTTTTCATACTCTTCCTCTGCTTACTAGTTGGAAACACAGATGTGGCTTAGGCTCAGCATTAACCATGCAGGAGACAACAGTGCCTTAGAAGATGGCAGAGCAAGGAATTGGAAAAAACCTGGGTGGACCTGGATGGCACACCTTGGACTCTTAGGTGAGAGCACATAAAATACTTTGTTTTTGTTTTTTACATTGTGATGTTGTTGACTCTTTGTTACAGCAGTCTACCCTTACTCTAATGTCTTTTATTATAGAGAATTTAATTTTTTTTTCTTTATTGATTTGAGAGAGGAAGGGAGAGAGAGAGGGAGAGACAGAGACAGACAGACATTGATGAGAGAGAACATTAATTGGCCACTACCTGCATGCCCCCCACTGGGGATTTGGCTCACAACCCAAGCATGTGCCCTGACCAGGAATTGAACTAGTGACTTCTTAGTACATGGGTTGACACTCAATCACTGAGCCACACTGGCTGGGCGAGAAGTTAATTTTTTAAACTAATAAACCATTTCTTTATGACTTTCCTCATTGCTTTTAGGTAGAAATTTCTTTCTCAATCCAAGATCTTATAAATATTTATTAATTTTTTAGCTTATTATGGTATAATTTTAAAAAGTGTAGTTCTTGAATCCATTTGGAATTGGTTTTGATGCAATGTGAGGTGAACATCTTTTTTTTTTTTTTTTAAAAAAAACATGCACTATGGAAGGACCTGGAGAGTATTATGCTAAGTGAAACAAGCAAAGCAGAGGGAGACAAATATCACATGATCTCACTTATTTATGAAATATAATGAACTAAACAAACTGATGAACAAAACTGACCCAGAGATATAGAGGTGGGGTACAGACTGACAAGCCTCAGAGGAGGGGGGTTTGGGGGGGGGAGATAAACCACAGAACTTACATGCATGTATGCATGACCAATGGACATAGACAACAAAGCTGGGGATGGGGATGGGGGATGGGGAGGAGGGTGTCAATGGGGAAAAAAGGAGAAACATCTGTAACAAAAACAAATTAATTAAAAAAAATTTTTTTAAAAAGAAAACATGCACTTGTTTCAAGCACCAATGATTGAATAATCTCTCTTTTGTCCGTTGTTTTATGGTTTTATTTTACTATGTGCTTATACAGATTGCTATTTTTGGAATAAGTATTTATTGCATTTCATGTAGTGCCCCTTTCATTATTGTGAAAGTAATATAATATTTTAATTATTATAATCTTATAGTATAACTTAATGGTGTTGGTATATTTTCTTTGAACTTGTTCCTCAAAATTTTCTTTGCTCTTTTCTTTTTCTAAAAATATATTTTCATTGTTGATTTTAGAGAAGAAGGGAGAGAGAGAGAGATAGAAACATCGATGAGAGAGAACATCGAGTGGCTGCCTCCTGCATGCCCCAACTGGGGATCAAGCCCACAACCTGGGCATGTGCCCTGACTGGGAATCGAACTGATGCTCAACCACTGAACCACACTGGCCGGGCTTTGCTCTTTTTCTTACACATTGTCTTATATTAATTCAGAATCTTTTATCAAGTCCTTGCCCTCCACTCCACCCAAAACAAAAGTCTCATTGGGACGTTTACTGCTTTTAAACTTCCACATTTTGGAGTTTTTACAATATTGAATCTTTCTGTCCACTAAAATAATGTGATTCTATTTATTTGTTAAACGTAAGTAAAGCTCTATAGTTTTAAATACAATCCCATACATCAACTTGTTGCACTTGTAGTGTAAACAAATTATAACATAAACAAATATATTAAGTAACAAATGTAATTAAATATTCTGTTTTTCACATAAATTGCCCCCTTTCCTATGATATCTTCTAAATAATTGTTCTGATATATATTAGAAAGCTTTGCTTATTGGCTATATGTCTTGCATACGCAACTTCACTTAGGTCTCAGCTGGTTTTCAGCGGATTCCCTGCATACATTTCCTCTATGCTCTCAGAAAGCCCCTCACGTAAAATCTTTACAACCACTGACTTGGTTTTATTCACTGACAATTCTGCTCTTTACTACTTATAATGCAGACCTTAATTCTTCTATTTCATTTTTCGTTTCTTTATAATCTTTACTTATTCCTGCCAGATCTTTTTCATCTCAGTCTATTAGGGTTGTCATTATACTTTTCTCAGCTCCGTTGTTGAAAGCATTGTTTTAGGTTGTTTTAGAAGTGTAAAAAGAAAGATGATTGTACAGAATTTTTAACAGCCTTTCTTGTAATACTCACAGTGATTGGAATCAGGATTCTTAAGTATAGGAAGCCCACATTATTGATACAGTTTATTTGTTATAATGTATTCCATTCTTATATATGGTAAGTCTAACAACATTTATTTTGGTCAGCCTGTTTATTTTTATTTAATGTGCTTAATAAATAGCACACTATTTTATTTTCACCTTCGGGATAGGCTAAATTTTATTCTGGCAACTACGTCAATCAAGGTCCCAGTGAGAAACAGATGGTAGACTCTAAATGGGTAGTTGGAAGAGAGTCTATTAAAGAGACCATCTACAAGGATATGGGTGAGCAGCAGGAGAAACCCAGGAGGAACAGTGCCAAACCACAGAGCTCGTGCACCAAGAATGACCAAGAGGAGCAGTGGTTACCAGACCCAGGAGAGTGGTGTGGAGAGGGTCTCCTGACTGAGGCCGAGCCTTCCATTGAGGGCCACTCCTAGATAGCAAGAAGCCAGGTTAGAGAATAAATGGCCAGCCTTACTCATCCCTAGATCTCTTTCCGGTGCTCGCCACTGGCCCGACTCACCTGGAAGTAAGAAGGCAGGGAGTTCCATTAATCTAGACATACAAGTCAGCCCCCAGGTGCCCAGACAAGGTGGAGAAAGATAAATCTGGAAAGGCAGGCAAATAATAATCAAGTACATCAAAGAGTCCTTATCTTTTCATTGGCTCAAACATTATTCTCCATTCACTGGCCAAGCCTTCATTTGGTGACTGCTCTGGATGGAAACCATACAAGGACAAGAGTGCATTCCATGAAGAAGAGAGGGAAAATATAGCTTAGAAGGGTAATTCACAGGAGGTAGCTGAATGGGACAAAACGTTGCTGGAGGCTGAAGAAAAGATGGGTAGATAGCTCAAATACCTATGGAGCTACTCTCTGTGCAGGCTTAGACAGCTTCTGCAATGTCTCATAGTTAAAGGATTATAGTGTCATTAAAGCTCAAATATTCTCTGTATATATCAGTCATTTAGGGAATTGCAAGTACACAGAGCAAAGCAAAGCATGGGAACATCACCCATTGTCTTCCATTGTATTTTTCTTGAGGAAACTTGTAGGAATTTCTTACTCATCCAGTCCAGAAAAAGTACTGGATTAAAAGTCCTACATTTTTTTTTAACTTTGAAATTATTCTTTTATTTAATTTAATTATTTTTTATTGTTGATACAGATATAGCTCCTTTTCCCCTTTTTACCCCCTCCTCCCTGTTTCCACCCCTCTCCTGTCTTTCCCAACCTAATGTCTGCATCCATTGGTTGTACATATAAATTCTTTGGATTATCTCTTCCCACCTGTACCAGGTCCTATCCCTCTGAGGTTGTTAGTCTGGTTCTCTACTTCTATGATTCTGGATCTATTTTGGTCAACAGCTTATATTGTTCATGATGTTCCATAAATAAGTGAGATTGTGTGATACTTGTCTTTCTCTGGCTGGCTTATTTCACTCAGCCTAACTCTCTCCAGGTCTCTCTATGTCATCTCAAAGGGTAAGAGGTCACTCTTCTTACCACTGTATAGTATTCTATTGTGTAAACGCACCACAGCTTTTTTATCCACTCATCTACTGATGGACACTCATCTACTGATGGACACTTGGGTTGTTTCTAGATCTTAGCGATTGTAAATAGTGCTGCATTGAACATAGGGGTGCATATATTCTTTCTGATTGGTATTTCAGGCTTCTTAGGATATATTCCTAGAAGTGGAATTACTGGGTCAAATGGCAGTTCCATTTTTAATTTTTTGAGGAAGCACCAAATTGTTTTCCATGGTGGCTGCACCAGTCTGCATTCCCACCAGCAGTGTACTAGAGTCCCCTCTTCTCCACATCCTCACCAGTACTTGTTTGAGGATTTGTTGATGGCTGCCATTCTGGCAGGTGTGCGGTGATACCTCATAGTCATTTTAATTAGCATCTCTCTGATGATTAGAAATGTTAAGCATTATTTCATATGTCTCCTGGCCATTTGTATGTCCTGTTCGAAGAAACTTCTATTCAGGTCTTCTGCCCATTTTTTAAATTGGATTGTCTTCTTTTTGCTGAGTTGTATGAGTACTCTATATATTCTGAATATTAACCCCTATCTGATGTATCGTTGGCAAATATGTTCTCCCAGAGAGTGGGTTCCCTTTTTATATTGATGCTGGTTTCTTTTGCCATGCAGGAGCTTTTTAGTTTGATATAGTCCCATTTATTAATTTTGTCCTTTGTTTCTCTTGCCCTACGCAATGCATCAGTGAAAATTCTGCTATGTATGATGTTTGATATTTTTCTGCCTAAATTTTCTTCTAGAATTTTTATGGTTTCATGAGTTATATTGGTCTTTTATCCATTTGAGTTTATTCTGGTGTATGATGTAAGTTGGTGGTTGAATTTCATTTTTTTCACGTACCTGTCCAATTTTCCCAGCACCATTTATTGAAGAGACTTTTCTCCATTGTACGCTCTTGCCTCCTTTGTCAAACACTAATTGTGCACACTCTCTTGGGTCAATTTCTGGGTTCTCTGTTCTGTTACATTGATCTATATTTCTGTTCTTGTGTCACTACCAGGCTGTTTGATTACAATGGCTTTGTAGTATAACTTGATATCCAGTATTGTGATTCCTTCCATTTTATTTTATTTTATTTTTTTTTTCAAGATTTCTGTGGCTATTTGGGGTCTTTTTTGGTTTCATATAAACTTTTAGAGTATTTTTATTTTTTTAGATCTGTAAAATATGCCATTGGTACTTTCATAGGGATTGTATTGAATCTATAGATTGCTTTGGGTAGTATGGGCATTTTAATGATGTTGATTCTTCCAATCCATGAACATGGTATATGTTTCCACTTTTTTATATCTTCCTCTATTTCTTTTCTCAATGTCCTGTGGTTTTCTGAGAACAGGTCTTTTACTTCCTTAGTTAATTTTACTCCTAGATATCTAATTTTTTTTGTTGCAAGGGTAAATGAGATTTTTTTTTTTAGTTTCCCTTTCTGAATGTTCATTATTGGTGTGTAAAAATGCCTCAATTTTGATTTTGTATCCTGCTACTTTTCCAAATTCATTTATTAAATCTAGTAGATTTTTGATGAAGTCTTTAGGGTTTTCTATGTACAATATCATGTCATCTGTGAATAATGATAATTTCACTTCCTTCTTTCTGATTTGGATCCCTTTTGTTTTTTTCTTCTTGTCTAATTACTGTGGCTAAGACCTCCAGTACTATGTTAAATAAGAGTGGCAAAGTGGGCATCCCTGTCTTGTTCCTGTTCTTAAGGGAAATGGTTTTAGTTTTTGCCCATTGAGTATAATGTTGGTTGTAGGTTTTTCATATATGATCCCTCTGTTCCTACTTTGGTGACCATTTTTATCAGAAATGGGTGCTGGATTTTGTCAAATGCTTTTGCAGCATCTATTGATATGATCATATGATTTTTATCTTTCATTTTGTTTATGAGGTGTATCACATTTAATGTTTTGTCAATATTGTATCAGCCTAGCATCCCTGGGATGAATCCCACTTAGTCACAAATAATTTTTTAAATATATTACTGGATCTAATTTGTGAATATTTTGTTGAGGATTTTGGCATCTATGTTCATCAAGTATGTTGGCCTGTAATTTTCTTTCTTTTTAGTGTCTTTATCTGGTTTTGGAACTAGGATTATGCTGGGCTCATAAAAAGAGCTTGGAAGTCTTCCTTCCTCTTGAATTTTTTGAAATAGTTTGAGGAGAATAGGTGTTAGTTCTTCTTTAAGTATTTGGTAAAACTCCCCTGTGAAATTGTCTGGATCCAGATTTTTGTTTGCTGGGAGCTTATTGATTACCACATCAATTTCCTTAGTTGTTATTGGTCTGGTCAAGTATTCTGTCTCTTCCTGGTTCAGTGTTGGGAGACTGTGTGATCCTAGGAATTTGTTCATTTAACCTAGTTCTTCCAATTAACTGGTGTATGATTATTCATAGTATTTTCTAACAATCCTTTGCATTTCTGTGGTGTCCGTTATTACTTCTCCTCTTTTGTTTCTGATTTTGTTTATTTGGGTCACATTTGTCTTTTTATCGCCTTTCTTCTCTAGGCTCCTTCTCCTGTAGATACCTCTCAATATGCCACATTTTCCTCACTTTACACAGCCCCTTGGGGTATGCAGAGTTTTTTGTTTTTCATTCCTGTTGATTTTCTCCGTAGAACCTTCCTGTATGACTTTTGCCCTTCCCTTTTCAGAACACTGAGGCATGAAGAGCAGGTAAGCAGGCAAGAGTCAAAACCTCTGAGTCAGGCAGAGGGAAGGAAAAGCTGTGGAGAAGTTAATAAACTTCTTACATCTTTTCTCCTTTCTGTCTTCCTCTTTTCCTTTTACTATGAAGGGAGAGAAAAGATTTATGAAAAAACTGCCAGAATCTGTCTACCAGTCTGAACTACTGGGCCAGATTTGCCCCGTGGTGAGTACAGCACTTAAGAATTCCATAGAGGAAAAGGCATTTGCAGGAAAGCCGCCATTACTATTACATTTGCGTGGTGGAGCTTGGTAGCCCCAGAGAATAAGCATACAAAGGTGTGTGAGTTTTTCCCATAGGAGGTTTTTTTAAGCCCACTTATTCCTTTTTTTTTTTTAAAAATCCTCACCCGAGGATATTTTTCCATTTTTTGTACAGATAGAGTGGGAGGGAGAGAGAGGAAGGGAGAGAGAGACAGAAACATCGACGTGAAGGGACACATCGAGTGGCTGCCACCCGCACGACCAACCAGGGCCGGGGACAAACTGCAACCGAAGTACATGCCCTTAGCGGGAACCGAACCCGGGTCTCTCTGGACCACAGGCCGACACTCTAACCGCTGAGCCAAACCGGCCAGGGCCCCACTTATTCCTTTTGAGTGAGGTGTGTACATCTGGAGATTTTCTTTGTCAGGAGAAATGAACCGGTAATGTGAGGGGCTATGGTTTGGACCGGAAGTAGGAAGTAGGTAGGTGATTGTACCTGCACCTATGATGCCTTGAGACCCCCCCCAGGAATCCCACCTTGGGGCATTCCCAAGTGTTACTGTGAAGACACCATTTCCCATGGCTTTTCAAGGGGTATGTGTGGCGGCAGCATTATGTCTCCCCTGGCCTGCCAACCTGATTTCACGGAGTTCTTAGAAAACATTCCCTTCAGGGAAGTCCATGGATTTCTTGACATTTGGGAAAGAAAATATTTGCCATGTAACCTTTACGTTAGGGACTTGAAGCTAGGGAGAAACAAAGCAGATTTATTTGCTTCCATGTGAGCATTTGGGATGATCCTCAAAAGGAACCCTTTACATGAAGAAAGGACAAATAGAAATGTAGAGAAGGGAGAAGTTACAAATGAGAATGTGCACATCAAGAGTTCCATCTGATGATACATATTTTTCTCTTTGAATTTGGGACTTAGTAATACTTATTAAACATAAGGATATGAATTGCCATTGGCCTAGAGAGAATTCATCTTTCAAGATCTCTGCTCAGGCCAGAGAGTTGCAGAGGGAAATTGGAACTGGAGCATGGCTAGATTGCAGGGCAACACTCACTGTTCACCATGTAGTCATGCTTTCTTTGAACATCATGCAAACACTCCATGAGATAAGTGGGTTTTGATCATGAAGAGATGAGGTTGAGGAATGATAGGAGGCCCTCTCAGCTCTGAAAAACTTGTGAGATGGGGCAGTGCCTTAGAAAGGCCATGCGATGTGACGGCCACTCTACCAGCAGCTGCCCCACTGGTTTATCAATTCCTTGAGCATATAAACTATTTTGTTGGTCTTTGTATCCCCCACACAATCGTTTTAGGAAAATAGTCCTTAAGGAACCTTTGTTAAGTGATAGAATCTGCAAAAGAAACATGCCAAATCATAGTAGGAAACAAGACAACTCCCCATTGCTCCTTCTTCACTCACCATTTTGGCAGAAGGACCCAGAAGAGCAAGAATGGGGGACCAGAGTCCTCACCTCTGACCACCCTGTTTATACCTGGGCTTTCTTCTGTTTGTGCTCTCAGAATTCATCTGGGGTTAGAGGAGAAGGGAGAAGATGGAAGGGGGGCCTCTGACTCCTCTCCCCTCATTTATGTGAAGGGATTCCACTTAAAAATTTCTTAATAGTTTTTCATAGTATTTGTAAAAACAGTAACAATAACTCCTCGCTCATTCTTCTGGAACTTCTGTTTAGACCTGGCAGAATGGCCACATGTATTTCTCTCCTCTCCTACTTGAATTTTCTACTAAAATAATTTTCATGGAACAAAACCAAAGTTATATAAACACACAGGGAGAAGAAGCAGGCATGGTGACAGGAGCCGCCACGAGGCCATGACAGTTTTGGAAGACAGACGTAGATAGAGGGTGGCAAATGAATGAACAGAGCAGAGGAAGTTAAAATACAAGTACTTTCAAAGAATACGAATAGAAATGACCAGATTTACCCAACAAAGCTCCAGGAAAAAAAGTTAGGATTGGAGACCAGGTACCACATCATGTGGAAAGAAGATTGGGAAACAGACTGGGAATCAGGAGAATTCGCCGGAAGTTGGCTATGGAGTGGTTGCACTCCCAGCCTATTGTCCAGTCCAGAACAGCAAGTCTGCTCCTTGCCTCCACCTCCCACAAGCCATGTCCCTCCCCACATTCACCACAGAGAGCAGAACATTGTCTGGAAAAACTGAACCAGGGAGGCCCTGGTTTGGGGAACATGGACACATAACAGGACAAAGGGTGAGGGGCAGAGGCAAAAAACAGGGGCATGTCACGGTAGCTGCACATTGACTAGCAGGGACCATGGCATCCTCTGCCTGCCCGGCACAGAACAGATGAGCCCAGACACATATGGGTCCCAGGCAGAAGTCTAGAGGAGTCTTCTCTTAGAAACTGAATCCCAGACACAAGGCCTATGGATGTTGATATTTAAAGACCCTTCAACTCAATATTCAACTTGCCACATACTTACCTAGAGTAAAGCCCAACAGTTGCCAAGGAATTTCGCATAATCCATACAAAGTCCATGCAATGGAATTTTCCACAATTTTTTTGGTACCTTAGTCTCAACATGAACAGAGGGTCAAGGATTCCCACACACCTGAGGGAAGCCACCAGCATGAGAGAAAGACTAATATATGGAAAACAGGACAGAACCTACGGCCTTTAGAATACGAGGCTAAGGGGAGGTGTGGGCTAGAGCACAACAATAGTCCTTTTGGTTGTAATGTGATAAGGACACGTTAAATCAGCTGTTCTCCACCTTGGCTGCACTGGAGCCACTTGGGAACGTTAGAAGTGCTGACGTCTGGGCCCTACCCCCAGAGGTGCTGAGTTCATTAGTCTGGGCTCAGGTCTGGGTAGTGAATGCTTTAAAGCTCCCCAAGTGGTTCTGATCTACACCCAAGGTGAAAAGCTGCCACTTTACAATATGAATTTATTCTAGTTAGAATAGAAAAAAAATAAAATAGAAAAAATAAAAGTTAGCCCTGGCCGGTTTGGCTCAGCGGTTAGAGCGTCGGCCTGTGGTCCAGAGAGACCCGGGTTCGGTTCCCGCTAAGGGCGCGTACCTCGGTTGCAGTTTGTCCCCGGCCCTGGTTGGTCGTGCGGGTGGCAGCCACTCGATGTGTCCCCTCTCTCTCTCTCCCTTCCTCTCTCTCCCTCCCACTCTACCTGAACAAAAAATGGAAAAATGTCCTTGGGTGAGGATAAAAAAAAAAAGAAAAAGAAAAGTTAATTTTTATTAAAATGTTATACTGCTTATGAAAAAAGGGAAAGGAAAAAGCTGGGCTCCAGGATGAAATGACAGCCCTGTCGCCTGGCGCTCAAGGCCCCCCTTCCCCAGCCCACTTTCCATGGTCGGCTCCCGCAGCTCAGCGCGTGGGCACTGCCCACACCCCTCTAGCATCCCCACACCCCTCGGCTCTCTCTCCCTTTTGTTCATAGTTCTCAGCTGAGTACTCGCATACTTAGTCACCCTTCCTCGACTGTTGCCGTTTAAATTATCCGTAAATGTCCTGTCCAACACCTCCCTGCCACGACCACCCAGCATAAAGGCGGCGACCTTCACCGACCTTGACCCCTCCTCCCTGCCCGTCTCACTGACTGCGGAATGAATGTCTTCATGGTGACAGACATCCAAAAATAGCTCGTAAGTCATGTGTCCTTCAGGTTTGCCTAAACTCCCCACATTTGTGATTGTCTGAGCATATCACGTTTTTAGTAGTGTACCGTTCACCACAAACATTATTGACATTCTCTCCTTTCATCTTCACGGCAGCTATGTGAGGTGAAATACCAGTGTCTTTATTTCACGCACGAGGACATGGAGTCTCAGAGAGGTTGCGACAAGCCTGGTGTTGTCTAGCGGCAGCGGCAGAGCAGAGGCTCACACTCAGGTCCCCAGGCCTGTTTTAGCTCCAAAGCAACACCTGTCCTCAGTCTGAGCTTTAAGCAGGCACATCTCCTGTTTTCCTGATAGGCTAAGAATGAGGAGCACACGTGACCTGGAGAATCCTGTAACGGGTGCACATTCAGGGCCTTGCACACTGTAGGAGCTCTAAAGGTGTTGGCTCTGATTGTGGTAATGATCACAGGGAATATTTATTGCGCCAGGCCTTCCCAGGATTATCTCACTTAATCATGACAAGAAGTATGTGAATGGGTACAATTATTATTTTCATTTTTCAAAATTAACAACCACCCAGCAGGTGTGGCTCATGGATTGAGTGTTGTCATATGCGTGGACTGAGAGGTCCCCGCTCGATTCCTGATCAGAGCACATGTCAGGGTTGCGGGCTCAATTCCCAGTAAGGGGCATGCAGGAGGCGGCCAATCATTGTTTCTCACATCCATGTTTCTATCTCTCTCTCTCTCTAAAAAAAAAAAAAATCTATAATAAATAAACAAATAAATAATTAACAACCAAACTTGAAAATGTAAAGTGACATGCGCACGGTCATACAGCCTGTCGGGGTGGAGCTGTGTCTGAAAGCGGAACTGTCAGAGTCGGGAGCTCACAACTTTCTTGCCTCATTTCTTCTCCACATGAAGTCACTCAGAGCTCTCGTGAGGAAGGCTCTCAATCCAGGTTTATAATCGTCGTTCTCTAGAAGTCCCCAAGACACAGTTGGGAGGGAAGGCAGAGCAAAGTGTTACTAGTCTGGGGGATGGCATTCAGCGTGGCAGCTCAGAGGACAATCTGAACCAGACCCACACAAATGAACAAACCCATGTGTCAACTGTGTCTGGGAGCCCATTCCCGCTTCCTAAAATAGCTCAAGTTCAAAAAAAGCTAATGTGTTTGTCAATTGGAACTTTAAATCTTGTGAAAAGGAAAAAAATAATAACCTGCAAGCGACATTTGAACCTTGGCCACAGTTTTAGAAAATAAACACATGTTACACACACACCCCTCCACACACACACATACACACACTTTTTTGGGTCACGTGACAGTGTTGTGAAGTAAATACATCCCACTGCACTGATCTTACATCTTGTCACATTAATGTTTCAGAGCACTCAATATAAATATTAAAACTAATAGCTTCACTCTTCAGCTATTACTCCTCCATCTCCTGAAATCATCATAAAACTTTCAAAGCCTTTTAGAACATTTACACACTTGAATCTGATGGTGGAGAAAGGAGATTCACACAACGCAGCCCATAAGCTTAAATACTAGTGAAGAGCTGTTTATAGAATCCACTTTATTTATTCATCATTTCAAGTAAAGTTTCCATTTTGATGGAGGGGGAAAAAAATCAAAGTATAGCTGTCAAGGGAGAAGACTGAAATATTGCTTTTCTATACTGAGGACTGGCACAAAAAAAAAAAAAAAAAGAAGTCATGAGAATCTCAGTTCAAGGTCAATCAATGCTAAGACTGTGGGTCCATAAACAGCTAATGGATTGTAAAGACACATACCAGTATTATGAATTTTTAAAGAGAAACTCTACAGCACAGAACCCATAAATCAATGATGACTTATTGGCTGGATCAATTATGCAAACTTTTAAAACATTTAATGACAGCTAATGAACAAGTCTCTGGAGGACGCCAGTCAGCAATAGTGTTTTTGTGGTTGTGGTTACATCTGGTTAAGTGAATTGGGGAGAGGTAGTCATTCTTAGACAGTAAGTAAATGTTAAATGTAAGTGTCTGCCTAAAGTGAAAGAAAATAATTACTTTGGTCTTCATGCATATCTTAAATAGCTAGGGAAGTGGATCATCCCTAATGTAGCCATAGGTAGTCCAGGTTGGTTTTAGATGGGGTGTGCCGTTCTCAGGAGCTTCTATTTCTAAGCAGTTGTTTGGAGGTTTTCTGGCAAAGCAATCTGAGCAGAAAGAAGAAAGATAATTTTGGAAAGAGGAAAAATTATAGCATGGGTCATCACAGATAGACTCTTACAGTTATTTATTTTGAAATTAACTTTAAAAATCCATGGGAGGGCCCTGGCTGGCGTGGCTCAGTGGTTAGATCACTGGCCTGGGCACTGAAGTGTCACCAGTTTGAATCCTGGTCAAGGGTACATACCTGGGTTACAGGTTCAATCCCTGGCCCCAGGGCCCTGGTCAGGAGGCATATGGGAGGCAACCAATCCATGTGTGTCTCTCACATTGATGTTTCTCTCTCTCTCTCTTTTCCCATCCCTCCCTTCTGTCTACTCTCTCTAAAAAAAAAAAAAAATTCATGGAAAAAATATCTTCACGTGAGAATTAATAATAATAATAATAAACCATTGGCGGAACAGCAGACAGGCAGAGATGGGATAATACTGCAAGATTCCGCTCCACCTAGAAGCAAAGTACAGAAAGCTAAGCGTGGGTTGGCTAATCCCACAGAAAGTCCCCTATCGTCACTTGTGGCATTACAGTGCTTTAATCACAGATTAAAATGGTGACCCGGTGAAAAACGAAGGACTTTGGGGAAAAGATTTCTGAGCATAATAGTCCTTTAGAGTTTAAACATTGATTTTTCTTATCGTATAACTTCAGATAAATCTTTAGATTACGAGAAAGACGAAAGTTAAACATGCCATTCAATCCTAAGCATAGTTCTTTAAGTCTAAGCCACTGACACTGAAGCTGAATTTCTGTGTTAACATAGTTAAAGAATCGCTCAGAGCAGATAAAGCCTTCTGACTGAATCTGAAAATACTAAAAATTTTGATATTCCTATATAGCTTTCACTCATTTTACTGCTCAGCAGAAGGATCGTAAAAATGAGAAGTATAAAGTAAGTTGGTTGTAAAGTGCTCGAGTTCAAGTGTCTCTGGCCTGAGATTGTTTTCTGTGTCCCTAGAATAGATGCTGGGTTTTCAAAATGCTTTGAGTTAAGTGGGAAGAAAGAAAATACCTTAAACACATTACTGATTTTTGGATATTTTATTTTCTCAAGAGGCGAACTACCAGACTCACGTAAGGAGCTTGAATACTTTGTGTGTGTTTGGTAGAGAAAGACTTCTCCAAACCTGTGTTATGTGTTTATTGTCATATTCATATTCATGGCTAAATAAAATGAGTCAAATACTCTAGTAGCTGAATTGTTCAAATAAATACATCTGTGTTGATAAATAAACAAGAGCTCAGGGTAAGAGGGAAAGAGATTTGTGAGTTTAGATCCTGGATCTGACATTTACTTGCTGTACAACTTTAGGCAAGTTTCCTAACCTCTTATTCTATATAATCGTCTGTAAAATGTGTAGCATAATTTCTACCTCAACAAAAACACATATCGTGTAGGTACTTAATAGTGACAGTGGTTATATTCTGCCAAATCTGAAAGATCCCTGGGAACAATAATTATAGACTAATATCAGGGCTGTTGCTAAATTCAAAGAAATAAACATCTTTTCACCAAAGGAACTTGCCTTTTGGAATAATAATACCTGTTAACACAAAGGTATTTATTATATATCAGGCCATTGTGTCTCAGAGAAATTAATAAACTTTCCCCAAACCACCCGGGCATGAAATGGTATTCAAAAGTAGGTCAAGCTGTGTTCGGACAGAGTCTACTGTGCCACAATGCTGAACTTGTAATCAGCTTTAGTAAAAACAAGGGACTAAAAATACTATACCAATGTTTTTCTCATTGATATGCGTGGCTCTTGTAGAAATAAAAAGGGACAAGTTTCACTACAGTGGATTTCTCCCACTTGTCTAGGAAAGCAAATAAGGCTTGCAATAGTGGCCATGAGGTTGAAGTTTACCCTGAGTTTAAAGAAACAGGAGGCAATGGTGGGCAGCTTAGTGCACAGTCTAAGGTATATGACTTCCCAAGTAATTCTATCAGACAGCAGTCGCGCTGTGAGTAACAAATGGTCTGTTTCTCTGACCCAGGGGTCTTGTGTCTTCTGTCAGTTTCTTTATATAAAACTATGGCAGGCTAACTTGTTAGCTTCCAAGTGGGATAAAATCTCAGACCCTTCACAGTTCCTGACTTGACACTGAGGAGGAGCGGTCGTAACGATCATGCCTCCACATGGAAGAAAACATCAGGAATGTCCCCTGGTACCTAGTTCCCAGGATTTCCCAGCAGAATGAAGTGTGGCGAGTGGGATGATGGAGACAAAACTTTCGGATATCTTATGTGTGGGCCTATATTCTCATAAGCAAAAGAACTGGAAGAGATAGATGCAAATCAAAACCCAGTAAAATGTCACTTCACTTATATCAGAATGGTCAATATGAAAATATTGGACATACCAAGTGAATGACAGAGGGTGGACAGTTGAGACTGCCCATTACTGGTGGGGTGGGGCTGTGAATTGGGGCAATTTACACTTCAGAGGGGCAATTTGATAATACTGATAGAGGTATAGAGGTGAAGATACCAACCCAGTGTTCTAGAAATTCTACTCCTAGGTGTAGCCCCCAGCAACTTGCAAGTTATATATATATTTATTGTAGCATTGTTTTTAAGAGTGAAAATTAGAAAAAAAAATTTTAATATTCATAAGAAAGAGAATGAATAAATAGTTTGAGATGAATTTGTACTATCCCGCTGCTTAAGTGAGTAAATGAAAAATAGCATATATCAATATAGATCAATCTCAAGCACATATTATTAAACCAATAAGAGCAAGTTGATGACACATGCTTAGCCGGTGATGCCATTTGTAAACGTTTTAGCACATATAACCAGCAGTATACATTTGAGGGACACATCAGCTGCAAGAGGGTGTAAAAACATGCTCAGGGTGAGTGTCTGATGGGGTGGAGAAGGAAGAAAGGGAAATAAGAAAGGTGCACAGAGGTTCTTATTGTAGTTGAGGTGTGTTATTTTTTTTAAGCCTAGTGGCAAGTACTGAAGAATTTGTTACATTTCCTTCTATAGCTTTTGTGTCTGAAGTATTTCATAAAAATAACTTTTAAAGAGTATAATTTATATTGGAGAAGAACAGATACGTTTTGGGAAAACATACTAGGATAACTTAATTAATGGTACAGTGATTCCTACCTTAGAAGATTTAGAATTTTAGTAATGTCAAATGGATTGGTTTGATCATCCATCTGTTGGACAATGCATTCTGAAATCATCCATCACTTCATTAGTAAAACTCCTCCCTATGATCTGCTTGTTTTTTGAGTCATTTGTGAAGTTTTTCACTTATTAAACAATGCATTATTAATTCATAATAATGTATTAATAGTGTACTTAATAATCAATTAAAAATAACATACATGGATTAACAATTAATTAATTAACACTACTTATAAAATCAATTTATTAATTAACTAATTTTGTGTGTGTGTGTGTGTGTGTGTGTTACGTGCCCCTAGCAGGAGCTGAACCTGGGACTCTCTGGTCCACAGGCTGATGCTCAACCACTGAGCCAAACTGGTCAGGGCCTAAGTTTTGATATTAATGATAGGCCACAAAGCAACTCCCCAGAGCTTAACTTGGCAACAAATGGACCTACACTAAAAGGTCAACTATATCTTTGAGGAGGAAATATTATTCAAGTTATTATTCTTTTATAATTATCAAGTGAAATTTTAAAAAATTCTTGTTTCTGATGAAGAGCTTTGAATTTCTTTAAGATGGATATTTAAATGAAAATCATGGTTCTTTTATGAGAATATTGTCCCTAAATATCTAATTAACTTTTTATCTGAATTTCTGAGACTGAAATTTGATGGCCTCAATATCTTTCTCTTAAGGATAATTTAAGAATTATCTTTTAAATCATGATATAGATTTCTTCCTATGTCATGGTCATTGGAGAATAAGTGAGATGATTATGTAATTGGGTGGAGTCCAGTTACAATCTGACATATATTCTCATCTTAAATCACAGGCCTTGACCTTGTACTCATTTCCAAGATGTTGTTTGAGATTTAGTGCTATGTCATTACTATTTGCCAGATATATTTTATCCCCTATATTTTAACTTTTACCTCTTGCTGGAACTTCAAAATACATTCCATGACCCACAGACAATGACACTAGTGTCCCCTTACCTGAGTTTATTAATAATGTTAATAAATTAGCACTAAACAGGTACAATTTTGTTCTGGTATAAAGACAAAGACAAGATTTTTGCTTCTACAGTTTGCCCAATTTTGCAATTAAAAAGTCAGGGAAAGGGGCTAAGAGAGAAGATGTGTATAAACTACAGACTGCGCCCTCTGCAAGCCACCTCTAGCTCAGCAAAGAAGGGAGGGTCTAGACCCTTTCAGGTTTCAAGCTTCTTTGACAGAACAGCACCAAGACAGAAGAGCACCTGCTACTTGAAAATAAAGTAGTTAAGCCATGAACTTGCTGGAAGTACTCTGACCTCCAAAGACTCATCATTTATGATGAAGATAATCATTCGTGTTACTAGACAAAATAAGTACACCAACTAATACTTGGCAGATGGTAACAGTTTACTAAACTAAATTAAATATTTATCAAGACTCATTTCTGAAAATATTCACAGATTGTTAAAGTTGAGAGGTGCACTAGAGGTGTTCCATTTTACAATAGAGGAAAGGAAGGCTCAGAGAAGCTGTTACCTTCCCAAAGCCACGGAGCCAGTTAAGAGGAGAGTGAAGACTAAAACTGGAGTCTTTGGACAAATGGTACTTCCTCTACCATGTTCAATTCTGCAACTAATAATATACTTTACTTATCAATAGTATTATTACAATGATGGTTCTAGAAGTGATTTCACAGCACAAGAAAGAAAGGAAGATACTGTGAACATGGAAAGAGCTAAAGAATTTCCATGTGATTAAATGATTGAAGTAAGATATATGTTATGTAAGTTTTAAAGATGAGGGGAGTTACTTTAGAGAAGAGAGAGGAATAAAAGAAAGAGTTTCTATGTTCTACTTTTCCATGAAGGATAGACTTATTCCACAGAAAATTTAGCAGAAAAGATTTTATCTGAACACAAAGAACCTTTGGATAGTATTTTAAGCACTGGTAAAGATTTTGATAAATATCTTTCTAGGTCTTTAAGGTTTTTAAAATCCAAGTGGCAACAGATTCTCAGTCGTATGACAGTTCGATCCATTGGCTATTTGACTAATTTTGCTCTTCAACTTCAGAAATTAATAATCTACTTTTACTAGTGGTAAAGAGAAACTGAGTGACTTTGCTAGAAAGAAAGAGTTCATATTAGAGTTTTTATTAGATGTAAAGAAAATCAGTTCCTCCAGCCAGCCTGAACCTTTGCTATGTCTCCACTGTGTAAGGGGCGTGTGGACTGATTCACCCAGGGCCTTCCTTAGCTAACATGAACACAGATGACTCTCACTGGATGGGGTGGTCTCTGGACCATCAATGAGTGGTATGGATTTTGTTAGGTGTTTTATATTTTATACAGTTAAATTCAATAAACAGCCATTGAGGAACCACCATGTGCCAGATGCAGCGCTAAGTGCTAAGGATATGCTTTGAAACGAGAGACAGTCCTCACCACCACAGAGCTTCAGTCTAGTGAAACAGATGGGCGTTAAACAAATAACCTCCGATGTGATGAATATCATTAAAGGGGAACTAGATGCAGAGGAACACCTAGGCAAAGTCAATGTGGCTTTCACTTTAGCCTGGATAAGGCTATTCCTGTCTCATGGGATCAAGTAACATTTCAAATCCATTGCTCCTTGGGAAATAGCTATTCATTCTCTTTTATAGGTAAGTACTTAGAAAAACATATTTCATTGGCCTAATTTTTTGTGTGTGTCAATCCATAGGAAGACTATAAATTACTAAAGGACAGTTAAAATTTATGGAATGGTTCATTTTATACACTTAATTATAAAATCCTTTATACACTTACTGTATTTTATGAGGATGGGGACAAAGGCATTACATTCCTTCATTTTATTTGTCTTCATGATAAATTCTAAACCTCGTCAAAGTACTCATTTAAATAGGTATTATGGATGGTTTAGTCATATCATGGTTTGCACTTTGCCCGAGTTTCCCCGAAGAGCAGACTGTGACACGGGCAGGGGGGTTCTTTAGAGAAGTAGTTCCAGAGACAACTGAGGGGAACTGAGAAGAGGGAGACATGGGAGGAAGATGAGCCTGGGATTTGTTATTCAGCTGTTACCACCGCAGGAAACTGGAGCTCCTTCCTCTTGAGGACAGCCTAGGACACCTTGCGAGGTGCATTGCAATGGTCAGTGAGCCGCATTCATTCACTGGTCCTTGTACACCGCTCACTGGTCAAGAGTTGCCTCAGGGATTACCAACTGCTCCAGCATGTCCCGTAACGGCTGAGCAGGCTCCAGAAGTGGCCGAGTCTCTGGTGGCAAAGAAGTCCAGGACAGAAAGCAAGATTACATGTAGCGTCTGAGACAAATTGCTGTCAGGCTCTACCTGATTGTGGCAATGTACAGAACAAGAGGGAGAGGTGGGGCATCAGACATCCCTCACAAAGGACAATAAAAACAGTTCCTTTCCAGAGCTGAACAGTGGGTGCCACAGCATCTATAACAACACAGTCTAGTTGGAAATGCAGAATTGTCAGGAATCTCATCTGAAGTTGTCCTGGGACACAATTCTGTGAATTCAGGGTAGAAAATGGACCCAAGGATGTTGCTCAGGAATGTAATGAGTATGTGTTCGCCAGAGCTTTCGAGAATGAGGAAGGAGTGCCTTCCAAATGCTGACACCTGTGGCTGAACTAACACCAAGTTTGTTTTCACCTACCTATTCAACCAATGTTCTCAAGCCCTTCTTATGTGCTAGATACTGGGACTAGAGGCTGAGTGAGACATAGTTCCCTGCTTCAAAGAGGGCTCAGTCAGTGGTGGAGAAAAGTAAACTGGTAAGTAACACCAAAAATAAATTCTGAGTCATATCATAGATTTGAAGAGGGTGAGGAGAGCCCAACCAACACTTCCTGGGGTGTTGGGAAGAATTCACAGAGGAGAAGATTGGGGACCAGGAGTAATGCCACCTTTTACAGAAACCATATGCTTTTGTTCCCCCCTAGACATAGTTGTAACTTGTTGGATATATACAGAAACACAAGAATTAGCATCCTAATGATTTGTACGATAAGGTGGTGCTAATTTATGTGAAGTCAGTCCTGTCTTCAGACAGTTCACATTTCATTTTTTTTTTTTAACAGAATGGATAGATTCCATCAAGCATCTGCTAAGAACTTCATGAATTCCTCTTTGTAATTGACTTGCTTCCAGACAATAATTGTTAACTGGTAAGTAGGAGAACTGTCAGGTGTGGAATCAGTGGTGAGAGAAGATATTTTCTCTGTTGCACTTACAAAGAATTGCCCATAAGACCTCTGATCCCATTAAGGATATAAACTCTTCAGATGAATTTGATGACAAGCCCCATGGGCTGCCTGAGTCCTTACCAGCTTGGCTGTTCTCAGCACATGTTCAGCCAAAGGGGGACGCTTTCAATGCAAGAATTTCATGGCCTCCAAGAAAATTACTGTGGAGAGATGACCCAGTTCTTTGATTGGTGTCACCAGAAGACAGCCCTCCTTGAGAAATGAATGTAATGACATCCACCAGCTGCTTAAATTCTTTCTATTATATGCATTTTCTTTCAAATGGCTTTAGCATTTTAGCATAAACTACCACTTGCTTTCCTCCCAGATTTGGGCTCTGGGCATTTTTAAAGCAGCAGGCAGAGGCAGGCCTGGCAAACGCAGCATGAAACTGCATCTCACAGGGTGGATGAAGGCATTGTTGCTTGTTGGATCCCTTAATGATTGAGAGCTAAGGAAGCGGCATGAGTGCATCTGTAATTCCACACTGAATTCCCCCCTCTCCTTCATCGCTTCCTCATCCACAAGGATCACAGTCAGTGGTGTGAGCGTAAATGCTGGACCCCGAGCTCTCCATTGCCGCGGTTCCTTCCCTGGCCCACGCTAGTTCTTGTGTTTGTGTGTTCCGGCTCTACTCATTCTCATGTCTGCACTGACGTCTGAAAACTGTCCAGAGGATCCTGTTTTGTCCTTATGGAAGATCTCGACGTATGTGAAGAGAGATAGTGGTGATGGGAGTTGAAAAGTTAAAACAGAAACCTAGAGCAAAAGCTACAGAAACCTTAGCAAATGGATACAATTCCATGGGCTTCTTTGTTGATCTGTCTCCAGTGTGATACCAGGAAGCCTTCTCCCTCTCTCCCTCTACTCCCGTCACCAGGCTCTAGTGACAGATGGTGGATAAGATATTGCAAAGATATAATAACAAAAACAATAACAGCAATCTTTTACATTGAACTATTTATTGAGCACTTATTGTGTGCCAAGCACTATTTAAGCACTTTTCACATGCCGGCCCATTTAATCCTCACCACCGCCCTGTGGGGACATGTGCCCTTGCAGGTGAGGGACAGAGGCACAGAGAGCTAAAGTGACTTGCCTAAGGTTACAACAACTAAATGTATCCATTTCTTAGTCACCCCTTTTCTGTTTGGGATAACTGTGAAGGATTAAATAAGGAACCTAGATAAGAAATTAACATTCATTCCTATTATTTCTTTGCCAAATGGAAAAGCAAGGATTGGAATTGTTGGAGGGGGAACATCTTATGCTCCTTCCAAGGGAAAGGAATTATGACTTTTAGCCTCTCTGGCCTGAAAACATCCTTTAGAACATGTGAGATCCTGAGCCACCCCCAGGAAGCCCCATGTCCAGACAGGTCACACTAGATACTTTGCCATCCCTACATGAGCGCATGGCTATGTGAACACCAGGAACACCCTCGTTAAGGCGATTGTGACTAGTAAGCTCCCACCACACACCTTCTTCCCAGGGGCCCACATACAGCTGCACTCACTCATGTGTCCTGGTGAGTTGCCAGCTGCTGCAGACAACAGGGTCGGATAAGGTGTAAATTCTAAATGGTACTGGGATCTCATTCTTACCCAAGCATGTATTTGGGACAGAACAAGTCTGTGGTTTCCAGTGTATCTTTGGCCCCAAGGACAAACGTTGGGAATTTTGCTATACTGGGACCTTAACTTCTCACATTCCCACTTGGGGAGGTACTCTCCATGGAGAACCTGTGAGGCGGATGTCGTCTGGAAGAGCGTCCTCGAAAGAGCTCTCTGGCCTTTATCATTCTTGCTAGGCAGTGCTGGAGACCAGTGTGCAAGTGTGGGCAGGGAGGGAACATTTCCACCACTCAACCTGACTCTGACGTTGGGCTTAGGTTGAGTTTGCCAAATGGCTTACTTCTTCATAGTAGCCAACAGTTGAGTGTAACATGGTAGAGCATGGAGTGACCTCCTTAAGAGACACCCAGTCAGTTGGTCCCCTCAGGTTGCTTTGGGGAACTCCAAGGAGGGAGTGACTATGCTTAGTAGGCTGGCGTTGGGTGGTTGGTGGTGAGGGTCGGGCATTGACGCCCACTGACCGGCAGCATGAGGGGAAATGATGCAGGCTCGTGCTCTGTGCCTGTGTGTCTCGGGTGTGTGCTTCCTGACTTTGGGAAGAGGCAGCCCCTCATCATAAAAGCTCCCTGAAAGGCACTGAGCTACCTCTCTAAAAAACGTAATGGACTGCACTGAAAGCCTAGCTTTGACTGATGTGAGGTTTGGGACTCTACCCAGGTAAGAATCCATGCAGCAAGGAGACCAGTGAAGGCAGATGACCCAGAGTAGGGCCAAACTGTTTACCAGCCGATGTGTTTTTGAAAATCTTCCTTAACGGGTCATGGCAGCGGAAAATATCCTGCTGTTAAACGCATCTGCAATCCGCTGCTCTCCCAGTCCACCTACAAAAATTTTGACCTTTAGAGAAATGATGGAGAAGCTGCTGACTTTTTCTATGGCATTGAAGCTTAGTCTATTTTAGGCTCCTAGGCAACTGCAGCCCTCTTTGCTCCCTATTTCACATCACTTTTAAGTCTTGTCCTGGCCACTGTGAACCCTTCAGCACTCCTTCCTGTTCAATCACTCGAGTCAAGATCTGTGATTTGCAGATGACATGTACATTTCTTGGCTGATGCTTGCTGAAGCAGTTTACAAACCTAAGGCAGTTCAGGGGAAGAGGGTGGTGGTGGGAGAGCAGATTACAACGGAGAAACGGATGTTACCCTCAATTTCTATTTTCATGCAAATGCATAACTGCTTTCTCATTATTTTGATCGAAAGGAAGGTGGCCCAGTATTCCTGTTGGTGTGCATTACCATATTCATGTTTTTTGATGACCAAACAATTGCCTGATTTCTATTGTTTGTTACTCCTATGATAGCAGAGTACTTTAGAAACCCAAATAGGGTGAAGGTGTTATTAAAAATACTCTCTCCACCCCAAAATGTCCAAACACCGAAATAGAAATCTTAGGGCCCGCTCATTATGACGAGATGCTACGAGAACGCGTCAAAGGACACTGAGCTTCTGGGGCTTTAGAGCAATGATGGCTGCATTTTGGGTCCATCTGTCATTTGAATTTTCTACAAAATATGTAAATTACTGAATGTAGGAGAAAAGTTATTTCGGTGTCATTTATTGAAATATGCACTCACTTAAAAAAGACCATTTTAATGAAAAACAAACCTTATTTGATTTTTAAGCAGACACGATACATGTATAAATATAATGTGATCTGAAATACACGATAATGAGATTTCCATCAGAAGGATTACTGGGGTCCTGTGTTCAGACACCGAGAAAAGCCAAATGGGTGTATCAAGCCCCCATTTCTAATCTTCAAAAGCAAATTTATTGAAGTGTCTCAATTTTGCTATACACTCTCACATCTGCATATGGGTCCGATTCCTAATCCTGTCACACTGTGAGGCCGCAGATTAAGAGAATGTATAAACAATGCCTCTGTCGCTACAAATAAATATAGACTGCTAATTCAAGTGTGCACTTCATAACACAGACACTCCTTATCATAAGCAGGTTTTGCACTAAACACTGTTCAAATCCTCAAAAAAACAAAACGAAACAAAACAAAAAACCGCCAACAAAATCCAGTGATAGTCTCTGATATTTTCCTCCTTTATCTAATTTAAAGGAAGTTCTCTTTAAATGAATGCTACCATATGAATCACAGATACAAGGCAAAGACAAGGAACTAGCACATAAAGAGCACTCCTTCATGTGTCAGACATTGTGTTAGATGCTTAACACACATTATTCCAGTTAATAGGAAATCAATAAATTAGTATTTATTGAGAAGTCACATTTCAGTGTTCTGAACTGAAATAATCTTACTTCATCTCTGTGTATTTATCCCCTTACCCATAGTTTTACTACATTTTTTTTAAAGCATTGTATTAGATATGAGAATGTTTGTGAAAGAGTCCCTGAGACCTTTTCAAATCCCCAAATCCATAAATCTTCTTCAAGGAAACAAATAGAGAATAAAGTCATGGTATCTAGTTAAAGGATTCACTCCTGCCTCCCAGGGCAGGCAGTCGAGACTCATGCCTCAGCAAAATTACAAATTACTGCATGTTATGGGCTTTCAGGGTCATTTAAGAACATTCAAAATCATGAATGTTAAATCCACAATTGCCAAAGGCCCATTGTGTGCTACTCATGTCAGCCTGGGACTCAATTGTTATTCTAGGTGACAATCAAAAATAACTTCCATTTAAATTATCCATCACAAGCTTTTTTAGGATCTCACATTTCTAACTACTCTATATTTCGTTATGCCTTTTGAGTTCCATTTGCTCAAATCCAATATAAGGTAAAGCTTAGATGTTACAATGGCTCCTCAGAGAAACTGGAGGGAAATCATTAGAGACAACAACATGAAGCATTGGGAAAAGGTTGACTTATGTTCCTCCCCAACTTTCCAAAATAAGAAAAAAAAGTATCACTGCAGCAAATATAATTGTATTTTCTGAAGTGTATAAATCAGTCATTTAAATTATGACATGTAAGTCAGTTATATTGACTTTGTTACTGGGTGAAAAAAAATCACAAATTTTTCATTAACATAGACAATAAAAGCAAAGAAAACTATGATCATTTTAGGCTTCTTCTACCACTGATACCCTGTCTGCCTGGCCTGGGTCATGTGTGCCTTCCTGCAGGAACTTGTGTGTTTACGTCTGTTTACGTCAATAGTTGTTAAATTTAGAATCCCTCAGAGCACTGATTTTTAAAATTCTAAATTCTAAAGTCTATGATTGTGCTCTATTTTTGGTAACAGGGCGAATTCAAATATGTTAAAATAAAAGTCTTTTGGTATCTTTGGAGATCAATTTCTTAGAGACACCCTCTTCAACAACCCTATCTATGTTTCCTTCTTTACATACAACCCAGTCCCTCCCCACCCACCCCTGCCCCACCTCTTCTCCTTCTCTTTCTTGGGGTTCTGGATTCCTAGGCCAGTCCTGCAAGCAGTCCTAAATGTTTCAGGCTGAGGGAAACCAACCAAGCAAAATGTTTCAGGACCACTGACAGCGACTCATGGGCCCTCAACCAAAGCTTGATTTGTCAGTTGCTGTATTAATGCTCAATATCTTTTATCCCGAAACTTAACAACATACCCAGAGTAAAATGCAAAAAGAGTACACATTTCCTGTTTATAAGGCCCAAGGTGGGGAGGCTCTACTATACTTGCCCAAATCGCTTCATTGGCTACTGTAACAGACAGTGGGTTGAGATGATCCGGAGTGGTAGGATTAGAGGTAAATAGTTTCAAATAGAAATGCCCTCTGGGACAGAAACACCAACATCAGCCCTGAATATCTGATCCTGGCAAGATTTTCTTGGGTAGTAGTTACTCCAATATAGCAATTTACTTGTTGTCCATAAGTAAAATAAACTGTTTCCAGTGGTGTTCAAAGTGCTCAACCAAGTGGCCTGGGCTTTCGGGGATCGGAGAGTTTTCCTCTTCATGTGTTCTTCTGTATATATCATTTGCTATAAAAGTCAGAGTTCAAGCTGGTCACTTTTACCTGAATGAGTTCGTGTGCCTAATTCCTCAATTTCACACATCCTTCATTTTCTTTGTTCTCCCAAGAGGGTAAACAGAAGCTCTGAGAAGTAAAGAGGCTAACCCTGAGTGCAAAGGAGTTAAAAGATTGCAAGTCCCAGGTATCTAGGTTTCCAAGGCCAGAGAAATATCAACAGTCTTGTAGACAGAGTATCTTCAGCCTTCAGAAAAAAATAACTCTAGCAGGAAAACATGTGATTATCCTTCTTGATATAAATCCATATCATATATCATGGCCATATATTGAGATAATGCATTGCACAACAAAATGTATCAGATGTATAAAAGGTATTTTCATAGGCAAGGAGGACTAAGTAAATTAACACTGCTTATATCTTTAGTTGTCTAAGTTCCTTTGAACGTCAAGCTTTCGAGCATGGACTCATTTGCATTACTAGTCTAACTAATTTATCTAAACTTAAGATCTATATACCTAAAATCGGATCAGAAGTGTTCCTGGTTTCAAATTCCATTTTCCTCTGGAAATAACAAATCACAGAAGAGTTTACACAAGTTAAACAAATGTAACCAAATACTCTTTTACTTCCTAAAACTGTGAATGATCTGGTGAAACTGAAGAAGCAATTACAGTCTTAATTGGCATCAAGTCATAGGCAATTAGTTTCATAGTAAATATTCATTCTCTCTGTTATCAAATCTATTATTTACATTAGAAATGTGACATATAGCCTTGTAGAAGGAACCCAATTTCATTTGTTTTTCTAAAGCATTTTAATTGAGGATTAAGGCCCAATCTTTCATGAAGATGACAGAGGAGAATTTGGCTGTTTTGTTCAGATAACACCAAAACAAATGCCAAGCATCACCTATCTTTCTTTTTTTTTTTTTTTTTAATTTTTTTTCTTTATTGATTTTAGAGAGAGAGGAAGGAAGAGGAAGAGAGATAGAAACATCAATGGGAGAGAACATTGATTGGCCACCTCCTGCACGCCTCCTACTGGGAATTTGGCCGACAACCTGGGCATGTGCCCTGACCAGGAATCGAACTGGTGACCTCTTGGTGCGTGGGTCGAGCTACACCTACCGGGCCATCACCTATCTTTAATGTTAAAGTTCCCTGAATAAAAATTAGTCTCAGCTGTTCAAAGGTCATTTGAGTGAGATCTTAGAAAAGCAGGTTTAGAGAAAAATTTGGTACACTTTATTAAACTATTTCGTTATCAGCTGCTGCATAAGTAACACCCTAAAACTTAGTCTCTTGTAATCACGATTCACTAGTTCTCACTTCTCATAGTTCTGTGAGTTGATTGGGCTCACCTGGGTGGTTTTCACTTGGAATTTCTCCCAGGTCTCCAGCTAGGGCTGGAGTCATCGGAAGCACTGACTGAGTGGCATGCCTAAGATAGATTCTTCACCCGCGTGTGTCAATGGAAGGGATGGAGCAGCTGGAGACTGGCTGGGCATCTCTCTCTCCACATGGCTAGTTTAGTTTTCCTCACAGCATGAAGGTTTCAGGACACTCAGAGTCTTACATGGAAGCTGGCTCCTCCCAGAGCAAACATTCTGAGAGAGCCAGGCAGAAACTGTGCGGTATCTTGTGGCCTAGCTTTGGAGTCCACGCAGCATCACTTCAGCTGCATCCTGTCAATCAAAGCAATGACATGCTAGCCCAGATTCAGTCTGGTGGGGGCACAAACTTCAGCTCCCCATGGAACAGAGGAGAGAAACTGTTGGTGGTCATCTTGAAGATAAACTACCACAAAAAAAGGTAAATCATGCTCATACTTGCAATCTATCAGCTTACTGTGGAGGATATCCCCACTAAGTTTCTCCATGTAGAACATGTGGATAGAGAAACATAAGGATATATTAGTCAAGGCCAAGTGCTGGAGGAAACGTCTACAGTCTGCAAGTTTCCACAGAGGACATGGCATTTTTACTTCTCTATTCATGAGGGGAAATAAGGAAGGAAAGTCTTCAGTCTCTCACCCCAAATGCATTCAGTCCTCCCCTTGGGAAGAGGAGTGACTTAACCTCGGGAGTGTGTTTGGAAGAAGTGTTTGAACTGGTAAAACTCGGCCTCTGTTGGTTTGTCTTCCAGAGCGGACTCCACCCAGGATGCACAAGTTCATTCTCCCCTGTGGAGGCAGCCTGCAGCCCTGCTCAGCCGGGACTGATGGGCAAGTCTGCCTAACCCAGGGCTGGGTGTCGGGAAGTCCTTCGGTCTCTGCCTCTACAGTGTGTTCTTTAGTCCAGAGACCAGCTGACTCCGATGTCTAATTTCTTCACCGGTTCACATCTTGGGGGTTATCTGCAGCCCCCAGCAGCAAGAAGTATTGGATTCTTCAACTTTCATTCATTCTTAGAACAATTTCTGAACATACAATTTGGGTTGAAGAACACTCTCTTTCTTCCTGTTGCCATTTACTGGGTATTTCCGTTATGTCTAGCATTGTTCAGTATGTTACCTTTGTTAGCTGGTTTAGTCTTCACGGCAACTCTGTGTACAGGTGTTGTTTCCCCATGTTTCAGGTTAGAAATCTGAAGCCCAGTTGTCTGTAGTGACCATGTAATGACACCAGGTTTTGAGCACAGGTGGCTGACCTTCAAAACCTGTACTCTTAATGACTGTGCTACTTTGCATCATATATCAGTTGCATACAGGCTTTCATTCAGGTACATTTTTATTTTTTATATGTTTTTATTAATTTTTTAGAGAGAGAGATAGAAACATGGATGTGAGAAACACAGATTGTCTGCCTCCTGCACGGCCCCTGCTAGGGATCGAGCCTGCAACCCAGGCATGTGCCCTGACCAGAAATTGAACCGGGACCTCTCAGCCCATGGGACGATGCTCAATCCACTGAGTCACACTGGCTGAGCCATATACATTTTAAAAACTGATGATGTTCTCATGTGATTTGTTTTTTTGTCTCAGAAAGATTTTTATAGCAAATAATGATAATAATCAATACATATTGAACACTTACTATGTGTCAGGCCCTGCTGTACAGCTTTCCAAGAATGAATTTATTTAATCTTCTCAATAGTCCTGTGAGTTAGGTACTATTATTTTGTTTTCACAAGTAAGGAAACCAGGCACTGCAGGTCCAAGGTCATGCTGTGGGATGCTGGGTAGATATGGTTTCTGGGACGCTGAAAATTTTTCTTGTACCTCAGTGTCTTCTCTACTTGTTTAATGATTGATATTCTTTCTTCGGAAGTCACAGGATTGAAAGAAAGTCTAATATTTATATACAGAGTGAGAGACAGAGCACTGACTTAACACCTCGTGGCCGGTGTCAGGAATGCAGTCTCGAGTGGGTTCTGCCCGGGGCGATAGGCAAGGTCTTGCGGGGGAGACAAAACACAGAGAAAGGGAACATCACAAAGGGAGAGGAGAAAGTAAGACCTGAATGAGGAGATGCTGAGTTCCTTCCACTCATATCTTTCCAGGACAGGCCCCTTTTCTATTACATTCTTACCCAGTAACTCAACTCATCCTTTCCCTCGAGTTCTTAAAAGCAGGAACTATTGAGAAAGTAGCGCATCTGAAAGTATATTTCCTGCTGTTTACCTCCTTCCAGAACTGGCTGAAGTTTACTTTTTGGTACTCTGGAGACCTAGCTTTTTCTTGCCTTCTTCCAATGTGGTCTATTTAATCTCCTGTTGTGTGGGAAATTATGTTCAAAGTCTCCGTGATCCTCTGTCCATAGTAAGTTATGCATGTAGTGACAAGTACATGCCACAAGGTCTTGAGATTATATTTGCAATGTGTTGCTGCTGACTGTTGATCAAGATAGGCTGGAAGAAAAACATTATTTTCAGGTGTGAAAAAACGTTACCTTTATCAAATAATTTTTCTTGCATTTTTCCCAAGACATTGTAGCCTATTTAAACTTGGGAGGTTAAGTTTGTAGCATTCATTATGACCGAAAATTTAGTTCACACAATCATGATGCTCTCTTTATTAGGTGTTACCATTAAACAATATTAAAATAAACACAATGTGGCTGGTCTTCTGTAAGCTACATGGTATTTCTACTTCTTGCCTGGTTTCTTAATTGTATTTGTTCATCTTTCCCACTACCAGTGCCATGGCTATTTTGGGGGTGTGTGGTTTACATTTTATATTGTCCGATTATGGTACTTGATGGGGGCATCTTATTTGAGTGGTCTGAGGTGTGTTGTGATTTGAATTTTTGGCTGACAGTTTGCCACAATCCTAGCTCTTATATTAGTAAATGGAGAATGGTGGTTCTTAAAAAAAATCACTTAATAAAAAATTCCATGACATGGAGGAGCAGGACCATGGAAATACCAAAGCATACCTCTTAGCTGTTGTAATTGTGCTTTGGATCATGAAAATGATTGAGAGCAACCTGTCCAAAACAGAGAAGCCAACCATGTGATGAAAGACCTGCCTGAGCATTTTTGATTAATGGAAAGGGTAAACTTCCTCATCCACCTTGTTCAAGAAATTGGAGCAAACTGAGTCATCCAGACCCAGGGTCAGGGGAAGCATCAAACATGGATGCAGGTATACTCTGGATCTTTAAGATTTTAATATATATATATATATATATATATATATATATATGCAGTGTTGTGGACAAATTTGCTGTAGGAAAATTACACATAACTCCATCATCCTAACACCCATTTTTGTAGATATCAAACTCATCCTTACATACATCTATATATTTTTTCATAGATATAGTTCACAGAATATAGTCAATTCTCTAAGCTTTTATCCTTTAACATTACAGGAGACACTTTGTTCCGTGTTTTTACATAGCCATTGGTATCAAAATTTGTTGAATAAGTTTCATATTATTGTTTTCACAGGAAGAAACATGCCCATGTGCCCCACTTGTTTTTTTTTTTTTTTTTACTCTTGAATAAATACTCTTAGAATGAATTTTCACAGGTGAACTTATTGCTTCAAACCGGTATGGACATTTTAGTGGTCCTCAAAAACTTGTATTGCTTTCCAGAGAGGTTGCCACTCCAACAGTATGAGAGTAGGAATTTCATTTCTGCCTAACAGTGGTGCCACCATTGCTATTATATTTTCCATTGTAATGCAAACCTTTAAAGATTTAAACCAAATTAGATTGTCTTTCAGGAGCTGCTGCTGAATCAACACCTTGGTGTCTTTGTTCTTGAGGGGCGATGAGCTCAGGAGGAAGAGCCAGCTAAAAAGACCGCTAGACAAATTGTGCTCACTGGATCCAGTGGGCGAGAGGCTTTGCAGAGGGGCTTATGACACTCCTGGCAAGGGGAAACCGTACAAGCGCCACTTCAGGCTCCAGACCGGGAAGACAGGTACAGCCTTGTCCGTGTCCAGGAAGAACATGGGTAGCAGGAGACCTAAGAGTGAATGAAAATTGAATTATCTTTACTTCTAGGACTTGTCTATTGAGAAACAGCAGCGCTGGCAACCATTTACTACCAACAAGAGGCAGTTCCAAGAGAAGAATATAAAATATGCTCTGCTCAACCCCACGAAGCTCAGAGTGTCTCACAATGGCCAATTTATTATTTTTACCCTGTCCAGTGACACGGAAGGATGCATCAGGGAGCTGCTAGCCTCCGTGATGAATAACTTAAGTCAGGCTGCAACATGTGAAATAATTCAGCTGACCAGGATTTATAACACTAGCTGGCTTTTTTTTTTTTTGCTTTCTTTGGGGTTCATGAAGCACGGTGTTGCTAGATGCCACAGGAGTCCCGTGATGAAATTACATATCTGTTGCTCTTCCTTATTTTTGTTTTTTAGTATTTTCATATTATTTTATGAGCTGGTTCAGATATCTTTCTAAGCAGTGTCCAGTCTCCTAGGGGACTCGTCTCTTCTGACTTTGGAAATTAGAACCACTGGAAGATCAGACTCCTAAATACTGTGTTTTTATACCCCCTTCTTCACACACTTAGTCCCAGATGGTTTTGACTGCCTGATGCTATGTGGACTGTGTTGGGCTGCAATTTCTTTTGCTCAGTTATTTATGTGCACTTGCCCAAATAAGAGGGCTGGCAGTGCAGCAGCAGGCTTACAATTCACCCACCTCGTTCTCCAGGTCATATGTCAGTTTGCGGGATGGGGTTCCATCTGCCACCACCGGAAAGCACGGCGTGCAGTAGGGACCTGTGGCAGGACCCCTCTCTTTCCAGGTGCGCTCCAGGCACAATCCCATGGCGCGAAGGAGAGTCTGACTCCTTGGCCCCCAGGTGCCCCGGAGGACCAGGACACCGGGCAGTCACATATCCTGATCTTTGCACACTGAGTAGATGTTAGAGCTGGGAGGGACCTCAGAGGATCAGCTGGTCAAATCCCCACCTTCTTATCTTCATTTTTTTAAAAGGCCCGTGATTTCCAACATCCCGTCTTTGTGTTGTCATTCAGGAACTGTGTTAAAAACCAGCCTTTGCTAAGGTACTCTGTGGCCCTTCCATTCCTGTTTGAACTTGGAAATTTTAATGAGATCCTTCAAGCAATTAGAAAAGAAGAAAAAAAAAAAACCTGTGAGAGTGGAATTTGGAGGATAGCTATGGTTTTTTGCTATTGTTGACAACCCCCCTTTGACTTCTTAACGTCACTGAATCGAGTCCCACTGCCTTGAGAGCGTACTGCCTGACCACAGGTTAAATATCTTAATATTCACTGATTGGGGGGAAATACCATGAGCAGCTTAGACAAGATCCTTGAATGCTGAGGGCATTAGTAGCTCTATAAAATGTAAATGAATTCTTAATTATCTCAAGTCACTGCACGCCCAAGTAGCTCTTTTACAAGAAAAACACAGCTTACTGATAATGAGCATGGAAATTACTAAGAGATTGGTGGGGTACATCTCGTAAACCTCTTTTCTGTTTTTTTTTTTTTTTTTGTCTCCAAATTTTGATGTGACTTTGGTAATTTGCGTGTTTCTTTTTTAAGAGTAAATGTAGAGCATCAGAGTGATTTGGGAGCTTGGAATTCTAGCAGTTTCTATCTTGGGGGCTAGCTCTCAAAATTATTATTATTATCATTATGACTTATTTTATTGGATCCATGAAGCTTATGGGGTCTTAAGAAACCCTGGTTATACCAATAGTTGCAGAGTAATTTTATTTTTAAATGTACACTTTATCTGTTACCTCATTCTATGGCTGCAGCACCCCCAAGAAGCGGGTATCTTATTGCCATTGTTCAATGGGAAAACAGAAATACGGCAGGACGAATGACTTCTCTTTGGCCATTCAATGGTCCTCGGTCCCGGGCCTTCAGCCCTGTGTTTCCTCTTTCACAGAGCCACCCTGCTTTCTTTAAGGCAGTCATGGACGTGCTCTGAAGGCCGCATTTTCAGGCTAGGGGGAGTGGTCACCAGAGGTGTTTCTTTGCCACTCTCATTCCTTAATGTCACCGGGCACCAAAAACCTCATTGTGAGAAACACCGAATGTGGATTTGACTGGTCTGCTGCCAACGACCTGCCGTGTATCAGAAAATGACTCAAGCTGATCCCTTTGATAGCGAGCACACGGTGGTGGCAAAAGGGGCCCCAGTGAATGGAGGTCCCTGCCACACCCATGCAGTGAGCAACGCTGGTCAACGATCCTCATCCACACTTGGGACGTGTGCAGGATGAAGAGCATTCTCTGTGGGTACAGGGGCTTGAGAAGATGCCCCAAGTGCCAACGTGCGGTGTTTCTGGCCATCACCATGCGGTCTATCCACGCGTGTCCAAGGCCCAAGCCCCTCTGCCGTCATGCTGACCCCAAGTGCCTGTGATGTCAGCAGAAAGGAGTAACAGTCACCGTCTCCGACAGGGTTGTCTGCTGAGCTCCTGACAAGCTGATGTGCAACGTGATACACCCAGACTTTGCCTGGGTTTCAGAGCAACGTTAAGAAGACTCTGAAACCTAGGGCAGTCCTTCATGACCGAGAGCTGGAGGGGAGCCCGGGAAAGGATCATCTCTGTGCTGAGCCCCACTGCCACCCCCTCCCTCACAGCACACCGTGCTCAGGCCTGATTATTTGCCCCTTGTCTTGTCTCCAGTTCACCGGAGAACATGCGCTCCCTCCCACGTCCCCGAGAGACACACCAGCTCCATGGTGTAGGCTGCCGCCTGGGCTGCCTTCCGCAGCGTGAGACCGGTGCAGTCACAGGGGCCTGAGCTCAGAAGGGCCCTGCACCAGGCTTCACGCTCTGCCGTCGCATCTTGAAATTCTTAGTCACTTTTGAACAAGGGGCCTCACATTTTCATTTTGCACTTAGACCCACAAATTATGTAGCCCGTCCTGCCAATGCCATTGGGTTTCCTGGCATCCAAAGTAGGACAGTTGGGAGGAAACTTAGAGGCCATTCTCCGGTTTGATCCTCAAAGTTTACAAAGAAGAACATGCAGAATGGTCACTGGGGTGATGGGTCTGAGGTCACCCAGGCAGTCAGAGGCAGGCAGTAGCTGGGGCCAGCTCTCTTCACCGCTAGCTGGGTGCTCTTTCTTTTGTGTTACGGCCTTAAAAGCACCTGCCACGCACAGGAGCAAGGTGGACGTCATAGCTGGGCATGGCATCTGCGGTGCCTCTCTCCGGCACCCTTCCTCTTCCTTTGCTTTAGCCCTGAGCACAGGAAAGGGCAGTGATGTGAGCCTTCTGCCTGCCAGTGTTCCTGCGCTGCCCATCGGAAGCACCCCTCAAGAGCTTGGTCTGAGAACAACAGACTGTGCAGAACTTTGGCCTAAATGTTTCAGCCACGGCATCAAAACAGAATTCGGTTCCGATCAAAGGAAAGGGATGTCACAAATAGGTTAGTGTTACTAATATAAATCAGTGATGCTTCTGAATGATTTGTGCTCACATTTGCACAGCTATGTATGTGAGTGTGACTGGCTTTCTGAAGACATCGTTCTCATTCACGGGGACTTTGATGTGCTTTCCGATGTGGGAACTGTGGGCGATACGGAGTACACCCTCGGCAGGTGTCCTGAATGTGGACAAGACTGGTTGGGAACTGAGGGTAGATATATAGGCATTTACATTTACTTTAAGCCAGATCAGAAGAAAGCCACCCATTTGGGATATATCACTCTAACCCCTCAAGTTAAATTGTTTATATAGAATTATAACTTTATAGTATATCCAGATTACTTACTGAGACAGATACATGAAAAAAAAAAAATGAAACTACACCACCTTCTTACACCACACACAGAATAAACTCAGAGTAGATTGAAGACTTAAATGTTGAACTGGAAACCTGAGAGTCCTAGAAGGAAACAGAGGTGGTAAAATCTCAGACAGTTCTCGTAGTAATATCTTTTTCTAATGTATCTCCTCAGGCAAGGGAAACCAAAGAAAAAAAAATAAACAAATGGTACTACATCAAACTAAAAAGCTTCCGCACAACAAAAGAAATAAGAATCAAATGGAAAAGGAACCCACTGTACGGGAAAACAATTGCCAACGGTACATCAGATAAGGGGTTAATTTCCAAAATATATAGGGTACTCATACAGCTCAACAAAAGGAAAACAAACAATCCAATCCAATTAAAAAGTGGGCAGAGGCCCTGGCCAGTTTGGCTCAGCAGTTAGAGTGTCGGCCTGCGGTCCGGAGACCCAGGTTCGGTTCCCGCTAAGGGCACGTACCTCGGTTGCAGTTTGTCCCTGGCCCTGGTTGGCCGTGTGTGAGAGACGCAGCCACTCGATGTGTTCCTTTCATGACAATGTTTTTTTCTCTCTCTCTCTCCCTGCCACTCTATCTGAACAATAAATGGTAAAATGTCCTCGGGTAAGAATTAAAAAAAAAAAATTGTAGTCAGAGGACCTAAATAGACACCTCTCCAAACAGGACATACAAATGGCCAAGGGTTGTATGAAAAAATGCCCAATGTCACTAATCATCAGAGAGATGCAAATTAAAATGACTATGAGGAATCACCTCACACCTGTCAGAATGGCCGCCGTCATCAAACAACAAGTGTTGGCGAGGGTGTGGAGAAAAGGGGACTCTAGCACACTGCTGGTGGGAATGCAGACTGGTACAGCCACTATGGAAAACACTATGGTGTTTCCTCAAAAAATTAAAAATAGGCCCTGGCCGGTTTGGCTCAGCGGTCAGAGCGACGGCCCACAGACCAGAGAGTCCCGGGTTCGGTTCCCGCTAAGGGCACGTACCTCGGTTGCAGTTTGTCCCCAGCCCTGGTTGGAGTCATGTGGGTGGCAACCACTCAATGTGCCTCTCTCATGTTGATGTTTTTTTTTTTTTCTCTCTCTCTCTTCCTTCCTCTCTCCCTCCCGCTCTATCTGAAGATAAATGCAAAAATGCCCTCGGGTGGGAATAAAAATAAATTAAAAAATTAAAAATAGAACTGCCATTTGACTCAGTGATCCCACCTCTAGGAATATATCCTAAGAAGCCTGAAACACCAATCAGAAAGAATATATGTACCCCTATGTTCATAGCAGCACTACTTACAATTGCTAAGATCTGGAAACAGCCTGTGTCCATCAATAGATAAAAAAGCAGTGGTACATATACACGATGGAACACTGTGCAGCTGTAAGAAAGAAAGATCTCTTATCCTTTGAGACGACATGGAGGGACCTGGAGAGTATGTGCCCTGACTGGGAATCGACCTGGGACCTCTGAGTCCATGAGACCATGCTCGATCCACTGAGCCACACCAGCCAGGCAAAAATGTTTCCATTTAATTCTTTACTTTAAACAAATAAATTGAAAAGATACAGAGATGTGCAAAGAAGAATATAAGCAACTATATTCCCAGTTCTCACAATTAGCGTTTGTTGACATTTGATTGTATTTGGTAATTACAGTGATACCTCGGTTCTCGAACATAATTCGTTCCAGGAGGACGGTCGAGAACCAAATTGTTCGAGAACCGAAGCAATGAAACCCAATAGGAAATAATGGAAACTGGATTAATTTGTTCCAAGCCCCAGAAAATGCCTATTTACTGGCCTAATTTGTATATAATATGTAGAAAAACATAAGTCTCAACAAGAAATAAAAGTGTGCAGTATGTCTAAGGGTTAAATTCAGTGTAAAGCGTGACTCTCTCCACAAAGCGTGACTCTCTCCACAAAGCGTGACTCTCTCTCTGCACTCACACTGATGACGCGAGCAAGGCGCGCTGGGCCGAATGAACGCCATTCGGCTCAACTCGGCTCATCTCGGAAGTTCGAGTTCCAAATATTTGTTCGGATTCCAAGACAAAAGTTTCTCGAATCTCCTGGTCGAATACCGATTTGGTCGAAATCCGAGGCGTTCGAGAACTGAGGTATCACTGTATTTTTAAAGAAATGAAGCGTCATCACTTAACTAGTGTCCCACTCCTCCCCCCAGTCCCCCTCTCCTCCAGTGTCCCTGGGGCCAGTCATTAAGATGAACTTTGGAGTTCATGTTCTCTACCATGTGCACATGTGCATTTATTTGAAAAGTTATCTTGTGTGATTTAAACTTTTATATAAATGGTGTACTGTACATACAGCTATGCTTTTGCATGTAATACTGTTTGAGAGCTACCCATGTCGATGCACACAGATCTAGCTCGTTCCTTTCAGATGCTTATACTAATCCATCATGTAAACAGGCCACATTTTCTTTCTTTCTTTCTCTAATGAGGAACATTTAGCTTATTTTTTATTTTTTCCCCTTTCCAAACAATGGTACTATAAACATTTTTTACATGTTCTTTTTTGCACATATGCAAGGATTTCTCCAGGGTGTAGACATAGTCCTTTGCACCATGAGAATTTCTTTAGAGTATAGAGCCAATAGCAAAGTAACTAGCAAGAGAGTCTCTGAGTCACTGTCTCTCTTTACTACATGTGTCTTTTATTCCTTGTTAATAGATTTTGCCTCTCTGATATCTCTGAATTTTTTAAATAATCCTCTTCACATCCTTTTTGGAATTAAGTTTGTCAAAATAAAAAGAACTGGGTAGGTTATTAAGCCACGAAAGATCTGTGAAATATGCATGAGGTGAAGAATGGAAATGCAGGTGTCCACCACTGTTTACTTTCTTCAGGGTTGGTGTGCAGTTGCTCAAAGAGAAAATGCTGCATGTCTGGCCAAAAGCTTATTATTTGGAAAGACACCCAAAAGGAAAAAAACAAAATTAGTTCCCAACAAAACATTTTACCTTTTATATTTCGAAAGAAGAGATAGAAGTTATCAAGAGCTCAGAAGCCAGTGGTTGCTGTTTTTCTTCATATTCTTTTGTCCTGGTTGCCTTAAACATAGTGGGGAAGCCACGGGGCTGCCGATGGAGCTCCTGCCATCCCAGCGATGGACGCATGTGCCGCAGGCACGCGGTACCCTGCTCTCCTCATGGCCAGAAGCGCTTCAGCTCCCTGGCCTTCTCCTCTTCTCCTCCCCTTTCCCAGGGTGAGAAAGAGCTTTGCCATAGCCTCCCCCCCCCCCGCCCCCCAACAGCCAGAACAGGATTGAATAGGCCTTTGACTACAGGACTCCAACTCATTTGGATGAAGCCATAAGGAACATTTATCATTCCACAGAAGTTCCAAGGCAGAGACCTCCTAGAGGTGGTTACTTAGTGGCCCAGTGACATCGCCAACACCACGTTCTTTCTGCCTTTTATTCTGCCCTCTTCTGCGTGTTTCCCTTTCCACTTCAGACTACCTCCTCTTGCGACGGGGACATGGCTGTGGGCTGCCAGGCACTGTATCCAGGCATGGTAATGCGCAGCGAAAGGGAAGAGGCTATTTCTTTCCATATTTTTTTTTCCAGAGAAAAAAACCTTTCTCAGATGTCAACCAGCAATGCTCCCCTTAAGTCCTATTGATTAGACATCACTAGTCTATGCCACACTGCTCACAGGTGAGAGGAACAAGACCACAATGTTAGCAAATGTGTGATTTCTTTTTTGCTGCTACAGTGACTGGAGAGGGGACTGGCATTTACTGGATGAGGTGCAGAGATGTTAAACCAGCTCGAAGAGTTGGAACAGTCCCACACAACAAAGAATGTTTCCACCCATATTTGGAATGGCTCAGACAAGTCATGATTCATCTCCAGGGGACAGGCGTGGAGCAGCACCCTAATTCTCCTGAAGCATGCGGCCTTCTAGAGGAGGGTGACTTCCTTTACAAACTGGGGTGTCTATTGTAAAGGAAGAGGGGAAACCAACCCTTCCTCTGGGGCTCCAGCTCTGCTGATGGGCAGCTGCAGCCTGAGCAAGAATTTACAGGCCTGTACAGAGAGTCACTAGTAGACTGTCCTTCTCCTTAAACCACCCAAACTCAGTCACATCCCCTTAACCTGAATGCAGGCAGGCACACCTGTGATACTGTGTTTCAATAAGAAATGTGTATTTTGGTCTTTGTCCCCAGTTCCTGGCCAGCACTCCTAAAATCTTTGTAATTCCCTAAGTGACGGAGGTGCTAAGAGTAACCTTTATCCTAATTTTTAGTCTCTGACTTGGTTCCTGACATGGAGCTCCTAAATCCCTTGGAATTCCCTGGGTGATAGGAGCGTCTCCCGTTCTAATGAGATGCTCTTAGTGTGATCTTTGATTGTTTCAGGATGAGTACTGGTCACCAGAAAGACCAAACCATGACTAGAAGCTTGGAACTCAGCCCACCCACCCCCATACTGTGGGAAGGGGAGAGGGGCTGGAGTGAATAGTCAGTTGATCATAACTATGGGGTGAAACCTTCATAAAAATCTCTGAACTATGGGGTTCATAGAGTTCCCAGGTTGGTGAACATATTCATGTACCAGGAGGGTAGCTCACCTCAAGTTCATAAGGACAGAAGCTCCTATTTTCAGAACCTGCCTACATTCAGGACTTCATTCTATGTATTTATTCGTCAGGCTAGTCATCTGTATTCTTTATCTTACCTTTATTATGTAATAGACTGCTAACTATAAGTGTTTCTTTGAGTTCTATGAGGTACTCTAGCAAATTATCAAACCTGAGGCAGGGTCATGGAAACCCTGATTTACAGCTGGTTGGTCAGAAGTAGAGGACAACCTGGGACATGTGATGGCATTTGAAGTGGGGCCGTCTTGTGGGAATGAGCCCTTAACCTGTGAGATCCGACCCTCACTCCAGGGAGGGAATGTCATAACTGAACTGAATTGTGGGGCACTCAGCTGGTGTTGGAAAATTGTTAAATTTGGTGGGGGTGGGGGGGAACCCACACATTTGGAGTATAGAACTATTCAGTGAAAACAGGATTTTTTTGCCTTAAACTCTCTAGAAAGCTTTGGGTGAAGAATGACCTTTGCCCCTTCTTCATGTTGTACGGTCTTCAGAATGGCTGTGCTTCTGTGGCATCATAGACTGGGGTTGACAGAAGTCACCTAGAGATGAGACACTGTTCACAGCTTGGAGTCCCACAAACACAAGTTTAGTTCCAGGGTTTGGACTCTTAGCTAAGATGATAGTAAACCCTTCTGAGTTGACATTGTTCAGATTTCTGGTGGTAAAAGTCTTACATACAAGGAGTTAGATGTTTTTACTATTAAATATACAGATTCAACAAGTTTAATAATTCTGTAATACATAACCCGAGTCTGCCTTAAGGAATGTTTACAATCTTGGTAGAAACCCTGAGTCACTTTTTTTTTTTTTTTTAGCAAAAAAACCTTACACTTGTGTAATAGCCCAGTTACAAGGGTGTACTCTAGGAAAACTCATTCATTCCTTTATTCAACAAATATGTATTGAGACCCCCACACTTATTGTACCAGGGGTTGGTCGTCTGTGCCCTACACACCCAGAGCAACAGCGGTGCCATTGACAGGAAGTGTAGTAAAAGGAGATGATTTGACAGGAAGGTGAAGTCTTATTGTGAGTCCATTAACTCTGAGATGATATCATGGTTAAAAAAAGAAAGAAAAGAAAAAGTTCCATATTCAAATCACTTTACAAATCCTCAAGAAAAGTACCAGGGTTGAATAAAAATTGGTTGCCTCAAATCGGTAATGTATAGAAAGGCCTGAGGTTGGAGTATGGACTCAAATGGGGTGCAGAGAACTAGGGAGATATGAGGGAAGAGGAACCGCTCAGGATGGAGTTGAGTCAACCATGGAGCATGGGTTTGACATGCATTTATGATGACAGAACCGGTGAGGTTTAAAGAGTCCAATTGTCACTGGACAGGCTTAGTGGCAATTTTTATGTGAGTCTTGATTTGGGGAAAGAAGCTAGGTGGGGGACAAGATCTATAACTGAATGTGGAGGAGAGAATTCTTGCTTTTATAACTTGGTGAATGTATTCCGAGAGAATCACGAAGAGCAGGCAGTGTCGTTCGGGCGAATAGCTGGAGTGACATCAGAAGTCGTCTCTGTAACTCCAGTTGCCGATCGTTCTTACATGAAAGATCTGAAACTCTAAGTCAGATGCTCCCTGTGTTAGCATCACCCTCATCAGTGCTATCGCCATCATGATTCCTTGCACCTTCCTGTCAAATCAGCTCCTCCTTTCACTGTACTTCCTGTCTAGCTAATGTTCCTTGGATACATTGTTTGAGAAGGGTGAGAGAGGCAAAGCGTTGTCCAGAATAACAGCATACCTAGGGCCACATTGCAAGTTACTTTCATGGAGTTGCAAAGTCTAAGGAAAGGCACCAGACAGCTCTCCTAAAAGCTTTGAAACTTCAAGTACTTCTCGGGGTGCCTACTGCCATGTTAATGCTATTACCCAAGTTCTTTTTTCCTGAGCATAGCTGAGTTTCTGAGCCATTTTTGAAAGTGACTGTAACTACATAAGCCATAGTTATAGAAAAATGCAATCTGTTGATCTCTTCATGGTGGAGTCTATATATCATTTGCACTTCACTTCTCTGTGGGCGGAAAAGCTTTTTTCATGGTTTATTTAGCAGAAAGTCATTTTGATCAGCAAGATGAGTAATATTTTACAGCTGTTTGCAATTACTGCCTCTGCTCTGCTCGGAGTTTTAACTATTATACAAACTGAAATACCAAATGAGTTGAGGCAAGATGGGGAAAAGAGAAATGCATATTTCATAGGTTCATTCATGTCACAAGAAATTATCCATCACTTTTTTTTTTTTTTTTAAATTCTATGTTGCTCAATTCAAAGTCACATCTCAGGGTAATTTCTAATTGTTTTTCTAATTCTGAAGTTTTTTATGTTTTTTATCAATTAAGGAAAGTACAACCTGTAACATTAGGTTTCTTGTGGCTTTTGGGAAATCACCATAGCTTAAATTCCATCTGTAGACACCAGTTAGGTTAGGGAAAAGAATATAGGCCTTAATCTGCATATGATTCTCTTCAAAATGCCCATTGTGAAAGTACAATGATCAAAATATTTCAATTACAGAGAATAAAATAGCATATATGTTCCCCTTCTTATCAACATAAACTTGATTTAACAAATCCACGTCATAGGGAATTTAAGAGCCCTTTGTGACTTGTCAGTTAGACTGATATGTCCAATTTGTGGAAAGCAAGAGCTGGAGGACAGATCTAGGTTCGAATCCTGACCCTCTCAATTCTTATCTGTGTGACTTTAGCCAAATTGCTTAATGTGTAAAATGCAAATGATAATAACATTATCTACCTCATAGAGTAATTGTGAGAATCAAATGAGATGATCCTTATAAAGTGCTTAGATTAGTGTCTAGCACAAATTAAGTCCTCCATGAAGGTAACAAAGATCTTTCTGAAAATAATTCTTCATTGCTTTAAGATCCAGGGATCATGTACCTAATGGAAAACATGCTTCCCTCTCAAACCTGTTAACCTGGACCCACATAAACTGTGTCCCACCTAGCCCCCAAACACACCCACACACACATTTGGATGGAAAAACAACCCCAGGGAAAAAGTCTTGAGATTAATTCCAATTGTTTCTATTGGGTCACATGCCCATCCCTGAACCAGAGAGATGCTGCTCTCTGATTGGCTATGTCTGGGTCACGTATCCTGAGGTCAGAGGAGGAATCAATTTCCTTCATCCACATCAGTTGGGCTCAGGTAGATCTCCCAGCAAAATATAGTTCCTGTTTCCAGAAAAAGAGAAGATGAAATAGAATTAGAATGAACAAAAAAAAAGCAAATCTCCACTGTAGGCTTTTCTCTTCTGGGGAAATTGACCAGAGGGTCCAAGGGATAAACTGGTCCAGATTGCAATGATTTGTAGGAAAATGCTCTGCTTATTTAAATTGCCCTATTCAAATTGACTGCGATTTTAAAAACTTGACTATATCCAAAAGCCAGCACTCCAGTGAAAGGGTGATGCAATATATTATTAATACATGTTAATAATTAATAACTACTCTTAGGGATACCCTGCTCTTTGCTTGCAGAAGATGTTAGATGATAGACAAGATATTGATCAAAAGGTCAGAGGGCTGCATGTCTAGTTGTGATGTAGTAAGCACTGGAGAGCTGCGGTGAATATCCCCGGAATTTTCTGTAGGTATCAATAAAGCAAGATTTGGGTTCCCAAACATTGACCCGAGTTTTACTTCGGTGAACCTTGTATTTTTCATTAACATTTAGCTTCCAGTATTTTCAAATGGAGGTTAATGCAAGGAGATGACCCAAAGGAGAGGATGGAAAAAATATATATATATTTTAACCACACGTCCTGTGATATACATGTGATACAAACATAGGGATAAAAATAATGCTGATAAATGTCTACGAACTTATGAGGCTAAAGGAAAGGCATGTACAGAGATTGGGATCTGATTTCATATTTATCTTGCTCTTACATAGATATCCCAGGGAATTAAAAAATGTAGATTCAGACCTTCCCAACACGAGTGTCTGCTACCTGTCAGTGCTTTCCCATGTGCGCTCTCATTTTATCCTCACGAGTGTTCAGGAGATGCAACATTCTCCCTCTTCTAAAGATGAGGAGCTTGAGGTCAGAAAGGTCAAGATCATAGAACTTCTCAGCGGCAGAACTGAGGAACGGATCCAGGTTTTCTAACTCCAACTCTCTCCACTATATATTTCCTCTCTTTCTGAGGAAAAATATACCTTCGATTCAGCTGGATGTTTTTCAATTATTATAGATAAAAATACCTTTAAAAAAATGCTTAAAAACACAAGTGAGACTTCACTTAACATGAGCAGAAATTCTGAGCACCGCCTTTTCCCTTCTCAGGAAGGTAGGCTACAAAGGCACACAGACTAGACTCTGGAAGACGGCAACTTCTCTCAAACTGGGGTCAATGACTCATGCTTGCTGCTGATAGCCCAAGTGTTTTGACCACTGTTCAGTTCTTCAGGAGAGTAAGTTAGGAGTTAAGCTAGAAAGAACTGGTAAACAGCACAGGCTTTGAGTCACAATGACCTAGATTTGAAGACAGGAATAAAGAATTATAACCTATGTAATTTTGGTTAAGTTACTCAAACTTATTGAGCCTCATCTGTGGAATGAAAATACTAGAAATTACACCTACCACATAGGGTGATTGTGAGAAGTAATGGAGATAATCCACATAAAACACTTAGCACCAGGCTTGGCCCATGGTAAAGATGTCATAAATGACAGCAATTTTATTAGCAATACTAATGGTATTAAGACTATTGGTGTCTCTTACGCATGATCAGCGGTAAATCCTTGTTGTCGATGGAGGAAAATGTATTAATTTACTTCATCTAAATAGGATGTGCTAAGTTTGTGAATTAATGGGAGGCAGTGGGTACAACAGACAAGGAATGAGGAGTGGACAGTCGTGTGTGGGTGGCTGGGACCCCAAGAGTGAGGAGGGCCATGGGCCGAGCTGGTCATCGAAATGGAGCTGTCCCAGATACATAGAGCGGTGGGAATGGTGAATCTCCTAGATCAATAAAGTCATAATGAGAATAGCCTTTCATAATGACAGCAAACAGAAAGTAGGGATGTAGGGTTACATCCAATTTAGGGGAGAGTCTGGAGAAGAATTTGGTTTGTGCAGTGAATAAAGAATAAAATGACAAGGGGGACAATCTTGAATTATTTGAAAAATTGGTATTTATTGACCCTAGCACCTCATGTGTTTCTGGGGGTCATAGTAAAAGCGAACCAGGTGTTTGGGGATCCACACGGCTGCCGCAGCATAGCCACTGCTCATGGCCACCTCTGGATGGAGGAGCCCTGAGCTGAGGTGGCTTCCGTTTATCAGCTGCCTCAGTTTCCTTCCTGCTCCTTGTCGTCCCCAAGCAGGGCTAACCTCGCTTAGATTTAGCATAGGTAGAAGACCCAACCGTTTCATCAGTGGCTGGGCTTTCTTCCCAGTGTGGGTTCAATAAGTAATGTTCAGGGAAGGAACTTATAACACTGCTGACTGGGGAAGAAGGATCTACAGGGCTGAAGAGAAGTTTTAATATTTTATCAAAAAACAGTCATGTTGCCTGACCAGTGTGGCTGAGTGGTTGAGTGTCGACCCATGCACCAAGAGGTCGCCGGTTCGATTCCTGGTCAGGGCACATGCCTGGTTTGTGGGCCAAATCCCCAGTGGAGAGCATGCAAGAGGTGGCCAATCGATGTTCTCTCTCATCAATGTTTCTATCTCTCCCTCTCTCTTCCTCTGTCTCTCTACCATCAAGAAAAAAAGAAAGAGAGAGAGAGAGAGGAAGGGAGGAAGGAAGGAAGGAAGGAAGGAAGGAAGGAAGGAAGGAAGGAAGGAAGGAAGGAAGGAAGGAAGGAAGGAAGGAAGGAAGGAAGGAAGGAAACAGTCATATTGCCTTTGGATGACTCCAAGTCTTTACAATGAGGATGGTACCTGGCAGGTCAGGAGAACAATAGTAGAGAAGGAAGGAAGGGAAGGAGGATGGGAAAGAACAAGGAACAAACTTAAATTTTTCGCTCTAAGTTTGATTCTTATTACTGTAAAAAGAGCTGATGTCAAGAAATGTCCCTGGTTTGGGGAAGATAGGATTTACTGGATGGCTGCAACTGCTTGGCATCTAGGTTATCTAGATGGCTGCAAACTGCTGTTTAACTCTCTGTCTCAGTTTCCCTATTCTGCTTGCCTCGGCTTACTAGCCTGTCTCATTCCCCCTCAGAGACTCTCATCTCTAAAATCTTTTAGGGGTGATGAAGGAGGATGGTTTGTCTTCAGTAACTGCCTCCTTCTGACAAGGGCTGTGGACCTGCCTACATAGAGTATGATGTCTCTACCCACCTGATCTAAGGGGAAGGGCGAGTATGTGCTCTCTCCCAGGAGCATGCCTGCACCTCCCCAGCCTCCTTCCTTCCCCGCAGGCATGCATCTCCTAAACTCTGAGGGACCCCACAAGGGATCAGGCCCCACAACCCGGGCATGTGTTGTGGTGTGAATTATTGAGATATTATAAATAGTAGTTATTGTTATTGATTCAGCAAACATTTATCAGGCTTTTAATATACACCAAAGCACTAAAAATTCAAAAAGTAAGATATAATTTCTGATCTCAGGAAACTCACCATTCATGTAAGAGACAAGATTGTGTACAAAGAAATAGAATGAGGCTTGGAAGTGCTGGTAAAGATAGGTACCAAGTGCTAGGAAGCATGGAAGATGTTACATTTCAGCACTGTTGTGGGGACAAGTGGATATCCTCCAGGTAGACAGACAGGGAGACCATTCCAAGCGGTGGAGGACATGGTGTGGTGCAGGAGCATGTCTCACTGTGTGGCAGGGAGGAGGAGGGCCAGCTGAGACTCAGAGTGAGAAGAGGTGTCTGGGAATATGCTTCAGGGTCAGATCACATTCACCTGTGTTCAAGAACAAAATTCAACTGAGTACATTTTAAAGATCTTATTGGCTTCATGAATCAGACAGCATCCAATCTAAGCGTTTTAGAAAGGAGCTCCGAGGAGCTGTACACAGTGAAAAACATTTATAGGAGAGGGGGGCAGGAACAAGGAAGTCATACCAGACCAATAAAAAATGTGGATTGGTTTCTGCAAGGGGATGGCAGGGCCTATCAGGCAGATTACCTAACTAATGCTGACCAGGTGATTCCTATCGACCGGTATGAGATTCCATTTCTGGAAGGGCCGAAACTGTAATTCAGTCTCAGTTTGATGATATGGGGCTCAACATAAGCAACTCTGTTTTGAGCCTGTTGTTTGATTTTAACATCTGCTAAGAAATCAAATTTGTATTGCTAATTTTCTCTTAATTTGATCTCTCTCTCTGACTGACCAAGATCAACTGGTTTGAAAAATGAGAACTTTGTGCTACCCAACTGAATTTTCCCGACAGAAAGATCTTCCTGATTTCTAAAGAATGGGAGTTTGCTCATAAAGTAACTGGTCTCCCTTGTATTGTTAGTGTCCCTGACACAGAAATACACAAAGGATAATGACATCTAGAATTTTCTGTGCAGGCTATTTATAGAACAAAGCCAGAGAGGTTATAGGTGTCCTGTTATTCACCCAGGATGACAGCCCTATTCATTCATTCACTCGTCCCGCCAAGGCTGCCTGCCCCTGCTCGGGCTGCTGGGGAGGGGCCGACATGCCCCCTCCCCCAGATGTCGAGCTACTTCATAATCACCCAGCAGTGGCACCTCACACTGTCCCATTAGAGAGGCGTGTGCAGCCCGCTTGTTGGGCATGTTGATGCAAGCTTGGGGAGGAAAACATAATTCACTTTTGCCAGTGACAGAAATGTTAACACTTACTTGAAATAGCTGATAATCTGACACAGGAGAGTTAAAGGATTACTGTATTTCATTTGGCTAATAAGAAAAGCTGTTTAAAAGCTACATTAAAAAGACTTAATGGATGGTGACTGAGCACTGCTTTAATGTATTCTGTGTCAGCACCTATTAGAATGCTTTTCCCCTCTTATTATGTGACCACAGATTCCTGCCTCTTTTCTCTCGGAAGAGATAACAGGAAGCAACATCCATGCACAGAGACTGTCCGAAGAAACGTTCATCCAATAAACGTTTGTTGAGCACCTACTGTGTGCTAGGCTCCATGGCATGCAGTGGGGAGACAAGAACAAGAGTTCCTGACTGATCGGTGGCATGTGTTTGGAAAGAATTGATTGGAGAAGACGATAGACAAAAGGTTTTTTTAAATCGTGTTTGAGATTTAATCGATGTATGAAATAGTCATCTTCAACTCTCATTTAACAGATGGGGAAACTGAGACCTAGAAAGGTAAGTGACTTGGCGAGGGCATGCAAGCCAATTAGTGAGAAATCTGGGTCTGGGTCCCTGGCCGCTCGCGTCTCATTTTGACTCTGAGGTGCTATTCTCTGCACCCCCTTTCCCTGGGGGTGAGGATGAGCACTCTGTGTTTACAACCCTCTCTCAAAATAGCATCTTTGTCCCTCCCCAAGAACTTCATCTACATTAAGAAGAGAAACCTTGGCCCTGGCCGGTTTGGCTCAGTGGTTAGAGCGTTGGCCTGCGGTCCGGAGAGACCCGGGTTCGGTTCCCGCTAAGGGCACGGACCTCGGTTGCAGTTTGTCCCCGGCCCTGGTTGGTCGTGTGGGTGGCAGCCACTCGATGTGTCCCTTCACGTCAATGTTTCTCTCTCTCCCTTCCTCTCTCTCTCTCCCACTCTATCTGTACAAAAAATGGAAAAATATCCTCGGGTGAGGATAAAAAAAAAAGAGAAACCTTGGCAATAATGTCTAAGGGCTGTTACCAGTGACCGGATGTGCCCTGTTTAACCATATTAAAGAGTTACTGTATGTGACTGGACTTATAACCCTGTGGTGCAGTCTAGACTGAGGGGTGGCGACTGGCCCTACTGACCGGGTCAGCCTGCGCCCTCTCAGGAGAAGCCCTGCGCGGCAGGAGGGCAGCCAGAGCTTGGCCCCAGAGAGCTGCTCCCCGCGGTGGTGCTGGACACTCTGCTCTCCAGGCTTCTCTGCTGCCTTTGCCCTCCCCCCACATTTCCCATCTGCCAACCACACTGCACTCTCTCTGGAAGTCGGTTCTTGGTATCTTTGTGCGACACAACAAATGCTGACACCTATAAAGCGTATGTGGACTCTCTGCTGAGAAGGCTTCTCAAGTTGTGCAGCTCTTTATGGCTACATTGTTCTAAACTCAACAGGGGTGAGACCAGACACGCTCATTTTTTAGGTGGGGTCATCAGGACAGGTGCAGATAAGGTACAGCTTTAGCCAGAGGTAAGGACTTGATGGAATTCAGGCACCTGGACAACCAACTGTACATTCTCACTAGACTCTAATCCCAGATCCCCAACTCCCTGTGGTGCTGATTTACCATGGGGGATAAAATTGCATCTGCAGAAGTGCAGACACACAAGTAAGAAGGCTTCCTCGTGGAAATGAACAGGAAACTAAATTGCACTAGTTTAGCCCCAACAGGAAAAATGCCATCTGAGTTAGAGGACATTAAAATACCAGGCATAGATATATTTCAAGTAAGAAAAATAGACTGCAAGTTCCAGTGGGGTAGAGACCATGCCTATTTTGTTCATTACCATATTCCCAGCCCTAGGTCATTCTTCATACGTAGCCAATGCTGACTACCTGTCAAAGGAATGGAACAGTAACTCAACGAAAAGTAAGAAGACAAGTATTTCTCCTCTCTGATGAATATAGTCAGGGCTGACTACATAAACCCAGGTGCTCAGTGCAAAATTAAAATATGGGGCCCCTGTTCAAACAGGAGGAAAAAATGTTTTTAAAAATACTAAAATATAAAGCTTTTTTTTTCTTTCTTGTGCAGTCTTTCTCAGTTTGTCATGATGCTTTTTTACTTTCTTTTTAATATCATTCTAAGTTAAAACAAAATTAAAATTATTAGCATGAATTTTACCATGCATCATTATATTGTACAACATCCTTTTAAAATGCAAATATAAGAACATTTAACATGTTTGCAGAAACACTGAAATTACTCAATTTATATTTTGTAGCTCATACATGCACATGTAATTTGTTCTTACAAGAACAGTGGAAACCCTGCACAAATTAATATGTATATTTTTTTACCTTTTGAAAAAATATCAATTTTTTAAAATATGGCCCTGGCTGGTTTGGCTCAGTGGTTGGAGCGTTGGCCTGTGGTCCAGACAGACCCGGGTTCGGTTCCCGCTAAGGGCACGTACCTCGGTTGCAGTTTGTCCCCGGCCCTGGTTGGTCGTGCGGGTGGCAGCCACTCGATGTGTCCCTTCACATCGATGTTTCTCTCTCTCTCTCTTTTCCTCCCGCTCTATCTGAACAAAACATGGAAAAATGTCCTTGGGTGAGGATTAAAAAATAATAATAATAATAATAATAAAATAAAATATAAAATATGCACACATCCTTTCTTTGGCTCACTGATGAGTAAGGAAGAACTGAAAGGAAGAGAAATTATAGGATGGCTAATACAGGGACGTAAGAACGGATATGATAGGATTTCCTGGTCATTTGTGTTTCTTAGAATGTCATTGCTTTCCTCGTTCTGGTTCCACTCAGTCAGTGAGAGAACACCCTTGTGGTCTCCTTGACTCTCCCTGAACGCCCGGGTATCCTGTGTCCCCTGGGATTTTGTATGCATGAGGCATCACATACGCCACATGCAAGAAAAAGGAAATGCGCATATTGCATATCACTCCTCCACTCAAGCTCACGCTCACGCTCATTGTTCCATTGGGCTTGACTCACAAAACACAGAATCAAAGATGGAAATAGTAAGAATTTCAACACAGTGACAGTAGGGCGTTGGCGTACGTGCAGCGCAGCAGCACAGCACACACCCAGGACGCCAGCTCTTCAGGCTGATGGCCAGGGTCTCCAGGTAGAGTCCTGATCCAGCTCATTACAATGTATGTCAGAAGCATTTGAAATTAGCAGTAACCATTACCACAGGATAAGGATAATCTAGATGAAGCAACAATTTGATAAATATTTATGGATTGCCTGGGAAGAAATAGAATTGTGCCTTTTCTAGGCTTCTTTGTCATCCGACTTTATTTTCATTTTCTTCATTGTTTGGTTAGTACAAAAGGACATTTCAAACAACTCATGTAATTATGATAAATTCCAAATGTGTAGAATCTGAATAAATTATATTTTTCCACTTATGAGGACCTCTTCAGGTTTGGAAAACCCTTTTGGTGATGAATTCATTCTTGAGGAAATGAAGACCTTAAAGGAGACCACAGAATAATTAACACAAAGGTCAGTAATCTTTGTCTGAAAGCTCTTATAAATGCCTCTGTATTAAAACTTAATAAACCATTAAAAAAACAACAACAACAACACTAAATATAGCCCGTCAGTGACCCCTCCCCCAAGTTAGCAATGATGCATGGTACATTTATTTGCCTTAACTAAAACTTTTCAGGATTTCTTTTCCTGACTATTTCAATAGAATGGCTGTCAATTTGTTTTGCTTCGTCAAAGGTAATATGCATGCTATCAAGTGTTTTTCGGTGCTCCACATCCTCTAGACAAATGTCCCACGCCCTCCTCATTCTGTAGCTGTGGGTTCTCTTTTCCGACGCCACCTCCAGTCCGTGCAGGACAGTCGGAGTGACTCAGCGACTAGAAACGGAGCCTCACCTGCGCTCTGCTAAAGAGCTGCTCAGCGCTCTTGTCTCTGCAAGGTCTTGGGATTTGATTCCTGAGGTTTGTGCCTGTTAACTTCCCTCCTAGGCTCAGCACAGCTGGCCCCGCTCCCTCCCTCCTGAGAGAGGCACAATTCCAAGGCTGGACTGAATTCCCTTCATCTTCCCTTATCTTTCCCAAGGCTGCAGTGCAAAATCTTCTCCTTTTTCTTTGCCGTCTGTTTTACCTCCCCTTTCTATTCCCAAACCCCATTTCTCTCTTTTAAAATGACTCCCCGAAGGACTAGCTTGTGATTCATGTGTACTGGAACCAAGTGACTAAAAGGATTTATAGAAGTAAATTTGTGTACAATTGAATTTTTCTTAAGGGAAATTGGCAATTACTAGGGATAATTCTATGTTTCTTATTTGTGTGGAAAGAGCATGTGTTTGGATTAGATAGATTAAGGTCCAAACTTTAGCTCTGCTCCCTTAGCAGCGAAATGACTGACCTCGGGAAAATGCACACAATCTCTCTGAGCCTTGGGTTTCTCAACTTCCTCAAAATGGAAATAATAATATTTGCCTTGCAGGCACCAGGATATGTTGTTGAATTCAAGAGGCAGATTGCAAAATGCAGCTGTATGATGCCACTTATGTAACTATGTGTGTTTGTGTATGTGAGGGTGAATACAGAGAGAGAAGGGTGTGGAGGAATTTTCAACATGTTGAAGGTAGCGGGATTTGGGAGACATTTGATTATACCTTTTTTACCCCCTGTAATGCTTGAATTTTTTGCTAATTGCTCTTTTAGCCAAGGAGATGGGAAAATGTTTCAACCTTAAATAGCAAGATTGTTATAGCCTTCATACACACACACACACACACATTTATGTGTATGTACTTATATATACACACATATATATCATCTGGTATAAATAGGTACAATTTATTAACTTTCTATTAAATGACAGGCATGTGCTTTCATCTCTGTGCCCACTGTTTAGTTTAATCTTTACAACATCTTATAAGGTGATGTTACTTATCCTGGCATGATGCCTCATTCATAGCAGGTACCTGGAAAAGGCTGTTTCTCCTTCTTTCTTCTATGCGATGTGATTGCTTGGATTTTTTTCTTATTATATTCATATCACCAGACACAGAAGCAATAGCTAGTATGTTCTCAGGGCTTTGGGACACTGAATATTGCATAAAACATTTGGGGGAGATAATAAAGTATTCTAGGCAAACATTTCACATATAATTATTTGGGGAAAAGGGCTTTAATACACACTTCAATTCTGATATCACTCTGTAATTACTTAGTTAGCTTTCTATTTTTCTAATACCTGCTCTAGGTAGCTTTGTAAAGGACAAAATAAAAGATTTACTTAAAACTGATATATTGTTATTTTTTGCTGTATAAATATTAACTAGGGTGTTTTCTCTTTAAAAGAAACACAGAGGCAAGTGTTTAAAGTGTGACAGAATAGATTGGAAACAAATCATTTACTTTCTTCTAAAATGTGTCCTTTGTACCCTTCCAAACATCCATCACCCAACTTTCAGACCCTGCTGATCAATAATTATTTGTGACCAGGACCCATCAGCAGCTAGTAAGTGCTTTGTGCAATTTTCAGATCACTTTTGTAGTTGGAGGTTTTCCATTCTTTCGCGTGGAGACCCTTTTCTGCAGAGAGAGTGTAGGTGAACTCTTCTGGGCTGTGCTCCACAGGGGACAGGCAATTCCAAGAAGGACGGAGAAAGATGGAAAGGGGGAGTTTCAACCTTTACAGATGAGAATGTGGATTTATTCTTTCGAAAAAGTAAACCTATGAAAAAAAATATTTACAAAGAAAGAACGTGTGTCCAGCGGCTCCCGGCAGCTTGGGGCTGCAGAAGTGTCCTCGGTGACTGGGGCAGATGTAATGGGAGGTAAGATTTCCACCACGGAAGGGCAGAGTGGACCTAAAATGCCAGTGCAACTTTTGCATTTCTTTGACATGCCTATTTCCAACAATCCCAGCGCTGAATTGCTCTAAATTTAATGCGACTTGCTTTAGAAAACAAGGCAAAGAGCCCAAGGGAAGATGTAGCAATTCTTATTGCTGTTGAATTGTTCCGTATTGATTACACATAAAAGCTATTTGGCGGCTTTCTCTTTTCTCGGCCTATACCTGCCCTTCAGCCTCTCATCCTCAGATGACCCAGTGGCCAACTACACAGAAACTCTCTGGGTGCCTTAATTAAACTTCATTGTAATATCTGACCCTCAGTCGGGGGTGCTACTATAAGGATTTCTGACAGGGTGGGAAGATGAGCTGAATGACCTCTACGGCTTAGAAGTCCCTTTCAACTCTGTGGTCTCTGATTTTTCGTTGTTTGAGTGTTAAAGGTGCAGACTCATCCTTTCATGCGTATGGTCTAATTAATGAACGCTGTTGGAATACACATTTAGGAACAGCTTCCTCCATAAAACAAGAGGCCAGTTTGTGCGTCTGAAGATCTGGAACTTGGGGTTGGACAAAGAATTCTCTATCTATTTTGCAAATATGAAATCTAATCTCTCAACACATTCTGACGGTGAGGCTGCCAGTTTTACAAACAAACAGACTGGGTAAACGTCTTCTATTACAGGGTCCACAGGAAGTTTTTCATCTCAAATTGGGTCTTTTCCATAGGCCTCTGTCGTTGGTATCCGGGAGGGAGCCCAGCTCTGTGTCAGGAGGGCAGAGGGTGTGGGGAGCCTGAGAGAATCTGCTCAGTAGGATGCAATACACAAAATATAACCAAAAGACGTTTGATTGAGGCATGACATAAACACAGTGAGGTACTTAATCTTAAGTCTCCAGCTCGATAAAATTTCACATGTGTACATGTTGCACCCCTTGCCCAACTAAAGATATAGAATACTTCAAGCATCCCAGGTTTCCTCCTACCCTTTCTCACTCAATACCACTTTCCAAGAGGTAACCACCATTCTGACCTCTATCTCCATGGGTAATTTTGGCCTGCTATTGAGCTTCATATAAATAGAGTCATACGGTATATATTCTTATTTTTCTGGCTTCTCTCACTCTTTACATCTGTGAGGTTCACCTGTTTTATTGTTTATGCAATGTGATTTAAAATAAAAAAAACTCACAGAAATTACATATTCAGATTTGTATTTGCCTTTGAAACGGTCGCCATGGGAGGCTTCACACTTATGCTGAATTTGTAGCAAGGTTTTGGTATGTCTTAGAAACGCAAGTGTCAAGGAGTACGCCACTAGGAGTGTTTCAGAGCCACACTTGGTTTGTGACTACACCCTCAACCGGATCATCCTCTTCATCATATTTGTTTCTAAGTACCTTTTGCGGAATAAACTATGCTCTCAAAAAATAATAATAGCTAGCATGTGCCACACCATGCTCTACACGGATAATCTTATTTAATCCTCATTACCTATCGTTATCCCCAATATTAAAACATAAATGGAGGCTCAGAGAGAATAAATCACTTGCCTTAAATTATACAACCAGTAAGTCATGGAGCTGAGATTTTAACTCAAACTCATTGAGTTTATAAAGCTGGTGGCCCCGTGGATTCTGAGGAAAAATCCCCAGGAATGTTCTAAGTGCTGGCAACAGTTGGCTACAATGGAGAGAAATGAATGAATTCCCAGGGATTACCCATCTTACATGATGGTGTGACTCACTGGAGCCCAGACCATCGCTGTGAGCTGAGCATTAGCTGCAGGCTCCCGATGGCGAGAGGGGCAGACTGGGTAACAGGAGCATGCAGTGTTGTGGGACAGGAGGCTGAATAGGACAGGGGTACTTGGTGAACGTACTGGCTCGAACTCTTACTAGTTATTACAATTTGGGGACACATATGTCAATTTTCTAAAGCCTTTGTCCCCTTCTCTGCAAAACGGGAAGTAAAATAATATGCAGCTCATAGAGTTTTGTCAATATTAAGGAATTTGTGCAAAGCACTAACACAGTCTTAGTTATCAATGATTATTAAGAAACTCTTGTGCATTTATTATAAGCAGTGTGCCCTCTCTTGAATAGAACATTAAGAACAGAACTTTATCAAAGTAACATAACGCCCAAGGAGAGTGTTAAACTGGGTTGTTGGAAATGTTTATGAAAGTGAGAAAAAGAATTGCATTGGCAGGCTAATATTGGCCACTCATTTAATCAATTCATTTACTTCTCACAGCCAAAACACAGCCATTAAAAGGGTTTACTTGGATGCTTCCCTCTGTCTATATTGATTCCTTTTCAGTGAAAATATTGATAAGTTTGTATAGATCGGGACCTTAAAGTTACTTAATTATTGATCGAAAACAGTTGCTCAGGCCGAGCAGGTGGGTTTTGACTTTGTTTAACAACCAGAAGAAACAGGCAGGGTTTCTGCAGGAAAAAGCGGCACCAAAGGCCCTCCTGAGTGGGCTGGCCCCTGTCAGCTCTAAGCCTCAGCCTCGCGAGCGGCAGCATCTGTGTCCCGAGATGATTGTCCACGTGCTTTATGTCTACCAGCAACTGGGAGCAAATTAGAGGAAGCAGCACCACCTAGAGTGATTGGGCCCAACTCTGGGCTAGGCTGAGACATGCATATGGATTAGAGTCATTGTCTGAGTGTTTGTCGAGCCATTCCTTACCTCGACCAGAGCAGAAGCAAGTCAGCCATGCCTGCCAGCACGTGAGGTGCCCTGGAGGACACGGGGGTCAATAAAATATGTCCCCTGACCTCAAGGAAATTAAAAAATATATATATAGGAGTGTGAGGTGAGCTTTGAAGTAATCGTAATAAAGGGTAGGGAGAGGTTAAAATACTATTAAAATATAGTATTATGAATGTTCAAAAGAAGAAAATTTGTACTAAGTCAAAGGGAAAAAAAGGTCTTCCTGGAAAAGCCTCATTAATTCGTTGAAAATGTGCAAAACATCAAACAAAATATTGTGTGTAGTTTGTACATCTTCCCTTTTGCCACGAGGCTGTTGCCCCGCGGCCTTTTCCTGGTCCACCTCACTCACACACGAGTGCTACCTGCCTGGCGCTGTAGACTTCCGAGTCGAAATGCTGTTGGAATTCACTTCTTCCAAGAGCTGTGGCCTCGTGTGTGGGGTGGGGAGCAGTGCGCGGGAGGGGGGAAGGGCCTAGCGGCTACAATTTGGCAGTGAGGGACAGAACTCCCAAAGTAATGGCTTAAGCAGGAGAGAAGTTTCTTTTCTCTTAGGTAAACAAAGTCAGGAGGTAATCAGTCCAGACCTGGACTTATCCAGTGATTCTATCAAGTTACTCTACTCTTTTCGACACACGTTTTCCTTGACATGTCTGATAGGTCTGCTTAATCCTCAACCTTCATAACTATATTCCAGAGAGAGCGAGAGATGGACGGAAGACAAGAAACACAGGGCTCCCATTTAAGGATATTTCCTAGAGGTTGCCTATGAAACATGCTTATATCATATGGGCAGAGCATAGCCATGTGACCACACACCTAGCTAGAAGAGAGGCTTGGAAATCTTGTCTTTATTCTAGCACCTATGTAGTCAGCTAAAGATCCAGGGTTTTGCCATCAAAGAGGAGGAAGCAAAGAAGAGACATGGGGAGAGATGTAGCAGCCTCTGTCAGAGGGAGTGTTACAAACACGGAGCCGTCTGTCTGTATTAGCTGGCAGGATGCCCAGGTGCTGTCGCAGAGACACGACCGAGTGCTAAGGGAGAACAGAGGGATCTGTGGGCTTAGAGATGGTTCATGGAGGAGCTGGCTTTTCAGTAGGGAGAAACTGGGAGCAGACCGTTCTAAGTAGAGGGACCTGCCTTAAACAAACAATCACAGAGCCATAGAGTTTCATTGTAAATTTAAGGAAAGACAAGTGGTCCATTGTTGCTGATCTCAAAATATATAGAGGGCCAGGGAAGTAGCAGAAGGTAAGTCTTCACATACATATCATCGGAGCCAAATCTCAGAGTCTTGATTATCAGTTTAAAAGTTTAGCTTTGCTTTGCAGGTAATAGCAAGCCATAGAATGTGCAGCAGAACCCTTTCATTGTCCTCATCCTGAAAACGACTGGATTATGGCAGACCTCCAGTACGGAGCTGGCGTTGCCCTGTCCCTTGGCCTTGGCCCACCTCAGTGATCTCTCATTATGTTCTTGAACTTGATTGACCCTGAGCCTCATTACTCATTCTCACTTCAGGCAGTCCCGACCAACCATCTGAATCTAAAATGAGAGATAAAACCTGTTTTCCATCTGAAATGCATGATCTTCTTGGTCTTTTCTGCTACAAAATATCCACGATATACAATATTAAAAGGGATGCTTTCTGACTCAGTTCCAGCCGCAGACCGGGCAGTAGAGGCCATGTACAAAGCAGCAGGTGCAGCAGCCCGCCAGGAGGCTGCTCTCGCAGACCAGCTCACTGCACAGCCCAGGGTACGGAGGGCTGCCGTCAGGAGAAAAAGTTGCCTGAAGAAAGTGTTGAAACGCTGGGGTGTTGGAGGCCACTGGAGGGCCCGTTGTGTGTCCCTGGAGTCTGGGGACACAGTAAACTGCTCCATGGCAAACCAAACCTTTGACTACGTTTAAAAAAGCTACGGTAATAAAAGTAGTTTTGGGCTTTGATCTTAATGAGTCCTGCCATTCAATGTAAGGCCTCTAATTCTTTGAATATTCTTTCATTCTACATTCTTTTTTATTTTTTTATTTTTATTTTTTATTTTTTAGTCTCCTCTCTGCTCCCAGTATCCATGATGGTAGAGATTTTGTATGTTTCATTCAACATGTGAAAACAGAGTAAGTGTGCAGTAAATATTGGTTGAATGAATAAAAGAATTTCAGAAGTAATCATCATTAAAATGTAAGTCAGTTTTCACAATCAGAGGATCCGGGCGATGGCAAATACAGGTTTGTGTGTGGGGGTTGGGGGGGCAATGTAGTTCCTTTTAAATTGGCTTAAGTGGGAGGTCTCTTTAAGGAAGCACCATGAGAGCGGAAGCCCGTGCTAAAGAAACTTCACCCCACTTAGAGCATGTGTGTGAGGTTAGAAGTCAGGAACAACCCTTATGGGCATTGTCAAGTGTAAAATAGCAAAATAGCTACATTTACAGCTTTATGGAGTGATAATTGATATACAAAAACTTCACATATTTAAAGTGGATCATTTGATAAGTTTTGACATATGTGAAACCATCACTGGAATCAAGATAATGAGCATGTTCATCGCCCCCAAATGTTCGCGTGTTTCCTTTTGTACAGCCTCCTCTCTGCTCCTCCTCACCCTACGGGTCCCCCAGGCAGCCACTGACCCGCTTTCTGTCACTGTAGATTACTGTATGTTTTCTAAAATTTTATATAAATGGACTCATACTGAATATTCTCTTTTTTTAAATCTGGCTTCTTTCACTCAGTGTAATTATGCAGAGATTTGTACATGTTGTGTATATTAATAGTTCATTTCTTTTTATCACCTGTTGATAGACATTTGGGTTGTACCCAGTTTTTTGGCTATTACAAATGAAGCTGCTATATACATTCGTATACAACTTTTCATCTGGACATACGACTTTCTTTTTCATGGATACGTATCTGGATCACATGGTCAGTGTATGTTTTAACCTTCTAGGAAACTCTTTGTTCTATTTTATATTTCCAGCTGCAATGCATGAAGTTTCCAGATTCCTCACCAACACTCGGTGTGGTCACTCTTTTTATTTTTAGTCATCCTGACAGATGTGTAGTAGTATCTCCTGGTGTTTTAAGTTGTACTTTCCTAGTGACTAATGTTATCGAGCATCTTTTCATGTACTGATTTGTATATCTTTATAAATCTTTTGAAAAGTGAAGTTGTCTGTTTAAATCTTTTGCCCATTACTTTTTCTTATTATTGAATTGAGTTATTTATATATTCTGGATTCAAGTCCTTTATCAAGCATATTATTTATAGATATTTTCTGCCAGTCTGTGGCTTGTTTTTTCACTCTCTTAGCAGGATCTTTTGAAAAGCAAAAGCTTGTAATTTTAACTTTCTGTCTATCAATTTGTTCTTTTAGGGATCATGCTTTGATGTTATACTCGCTCCTTTGGGAATGCCAGTATATGTTATGCTGCTTGAAGTTGTCCCACAGCTTACTAATTTTTAACCCTTTTTTTCTCTCTGCATGTTTCGTTTCAAGTAGTTACTATTGGCATGTCTTTAAGGTCACTAGTTTAAAAAAATAATATCTAATTTGTTGTTAATTTTATCTAGTTATACTTTTCACTTTAGATATGGTAGTTTTCATCTCTCAGTGTTCAATTTTGGCGATAGATAGAGAGCAAAAGGGGTCAGAGTGGATGGCCTGAAGCATATCTAGAATGGTGAGGCTCAAACCTGAGGGGGTTTAAGAATCACCTGGAGAAGCCATTGAACTATAAACTTCTGTGGTCCGTCCACTCATGGAGTTGTTAATAGAAAGAGTTGGAGGTGGCCCAGGGATCTGCATGTTAGCAGCAATCTCGAATAATTCTGTTTCAAGAGGTCTTCAGCCTATTGTTGAATCACCGATTCTGACCTAACATGTGGTCAAGTACTGTAAAAATACTTATAAGAAAAACAGTTTATTATAACCTAAACTAACCCCGAATAGTTGGCACAATTCTCAGTTTGTACCGGAGCAAGTTTCTGACCCATTTCTGCTAATAAACAACTGAAAGAAATGAAAGCCAGGATGAATGGATGTAAAGTCTGCTTTCTGTGTTTATAAACTGATGAGACTTATTGGTCATAACCAGAGTAATTAATGATCTAAATATAATTAATGCCATCATCTTTGATATTGGTTTTCTAAAAATATATTAACTCTGTTTCCGTAATCTATTTATATGATAAAGCCACTTAGCAATGCTTTTCAAAATAGAATAAATGCAAATTCTAGCCCAATACTGCAACATACTCATGGATTTGGAGTTAGGAATGTAGGAAATATTGGAGCTTCTCTGGGTTTATGAATGTTTAACAAGAAAAAAAAATCACCAGTTAAAGAAAAATTTAACACCTATGGTCAGTTGTAAACAGTTACTCTTTATGAAATGTCTTATTTCTGCAAGCTTTATTTTTGATGTGTAACAAATAATACATACACAAGTGACAGAATATAAATATGATAAAATGTTCAGTTTATATTGACCATTTGATGTATCACAGCAAATAAAATCCGAGTAGAGAAACATTTCTTGGTTACAGATAGATTTTCCTTTTTTTCCCACAGCTTCAAGTAGTCAATAAATTAATAATTAATTTAGTCCAGTAAAAATTCTTTCATTAGCAAATCTCTTTTACCAAGAAACCATTCTGTCTTCTGACAGGCCATTTGAGCCTGTCAGCAAATGAGAGCATGGGTTTGAATTTCATAAGTGAGTCTCATAAAAGAGTTGTAAATTAACTCAATACTGTATAAAGGCAATGGATTTTAAATTACCAAATGTTATTATTTTTTTTAAATATTGAGATGCCGAAACGGGACTCTCATTCAGAAACACGATGACTGTTTCTCTCAGATGGTGAACTTAAGAACTTCTTAATGTACAGCCACGTCTCTCAGACACAGACCCAGGCAAACGCAGGAGTGCAGTGTGTAGTGGGCTGAGACAGGGGGCCGAGCCGAAGCAGGTTACCAATACATCTGGAATATTTGCCACATTTCCATGGAAGAGCAGCTCCATTGACCATAAAGAGTATTCTTGTCTTTCTCTCAATGCTGTACCAATGAGTCATTTCCAAGACACAGGAGAGGGGGGGAGGGGGAACTTAATTCCCAGTGAATGTCTCTATCACTTTTTCCCAGTACCATTCTTTTCCTGGCTAACTGAATAACCCCTTTATAAATATCTGCTGTTATACATAAGGCTTCCTTTATTTTTAAGATCTTCTCCCATTTTCTTCATTTGATAAACTTTTCATCCCTAAAGAACCATCTTCTCCTCCTCTTCCTCATGGAAACCTGCTTTCTCTAGGCTTCCCAGGCAGATTACGGCTCCTTTTCTGTTCTTATTGATGTTATGTTTGTATCCCTCCTAGTCTGGGGGCTCCTTATTGAAAGGACTTATTACTCTTCATCTCTGGGCTCACAGCTCTTCATATAGGGTCAAACATGCATGTGCAAGTGCACATGCAAACACACATTCAGTAAATGGTGCTATGACAATGTATATGCATACATACACATATTGTGTGTGCATGTGTGTGTGTAAACATGCATAACCATCAGTTCTCAATAGAGCCAGTACTTAAAAATGAAATATATAATGTTAAATTTTTTAGGAAAATAAAGAAACACAAACATTCACACACAAATACATTCACCTCATAAAGTTAGTTGGGAGTGGTTTCTTTTTTTCTATTCACTGAATAATTCATGTAAGATTAGAATCACCTGTTGGTGGAACATCTGGTAGAAATCACCTGGGAATCCTTTTGAGCTTACAATTTTCTTTGTAGGGAAAATGTTTGGGTACTGATTTAATTTTTATAGGACCATTTGGATTTCCTCTTTTTTTTTTTTTTTTTTTTTTTTAGACAGTTATAGTAATTTGTATTTCCTGGGAATTTGTGCATTTTATCTAAGCTTTTATATGTGTTATTAAATTTGTTTATAGTATTTATTAGCTTTTAAATCTCTGCTTCCTCTGTATTTATGCCTCATTTCTGTTCTTCTTTTTGTGTGTGTATGCCTTCTTTGTTTTCTTTCAGTCTTCTTGGTACTTTTGGTTGTTTTTATCTCCTGGACACTTTTGTGGGTGGCTTAGTTATTTTTTAAGCCATTTAAAAAATTATTAATGTAAGTGTTCAGGATCATAAATTTCCCCCAAGCATCATGTTAACTACATATCACTAATTTTAAAATGTAGCACTTTAAAAACTGTTATGTATCATCAGATTTCCATCTCAGTTTCTTTTTTCACTCTTGATATAACTGGAAGTTTAATTTTTGACTCTCAGGAATTTTTATTGTCTCTAACAATATTTGATCTAACTGTGTTGTGTTTATGGGGGATATATGATACCAGTTTTTATTTTAATTTATGCAGTTTCACATTAGGCTTGGCCAATTTTTATAAATATTCTTTGTGTTCTTGAAAAGAAAATGCACCGTCCAGCTATTGGAAGCAACATTTTCTGTACGTGATTAAACTTCTTGCTTATGTTGTTCATACTCGTGTCATTACCGATTATTTTTACTGATCAATCAATGATGGCAAGACTCAGATACTACATATATGTATGTATGTGTGTATACACACACACACACACACACACATACACATATAATTGTGAGAGAGTGAGAAAGAAAAGAAGAAAGTGAGATTTTTAAGGGTTTACCAAAAGCAACACAATGAGTGGCAAGAGGTCCAGGTGCAACATGGACGCACACATACCTCAAGTGCTGTAAGTTAATTGTGGTGAATGAGAACTTGAACTTGTACCCCTCTCATGAGTGTCTCCTACTCTTCTCTACCTTTTTTTTTTTTTTTTTTGCCGCATAAGCACTTGAGCCCAGTGTAGCCAAATATTCTGATTTTTCAGGAAAGGCTACAAGATCCTTATGTGTGTGTGTATGTGTCAGAGATGTATCTGAAATGTTTCTACTTTTAAGCATACATGTATGATTCGTCAAAACAGGGAAAATGCCACATGTGCGGGCCATGTGTGGGCTGTAGCCCTCCACTGCAACCCCTGACTTCTCCAGGCACATAACTGCTGCTCCATAATCGTTGTTCTGCACTGTATCTCCTGTCCTCTGGAGGCCCAAGGTCACTCCCTGCTTTGGGTCCCAGCAGCTTCCCTGGTTATCTGTCCACCTTAAGGTGCTGAGGCAAACTGAACTCGAACTAAGATCCCGAGTCTACCTGCATTTCCGGGGCCTCTTTCTGTGTAGAGAAATAGTTTTACTGAAGCTCAGCCAGCCTTTAATTGATCTTCAGATCACTCGATACACATACCCTTTAGGTACTGCCTAAGGAAAGATTAATTTGCCGCCCCAGGAAAGATTTAAAATGGGAAATTCCAGGTCATGCTAATGTGACTAAGGCTTTACCTTAGAAGCAGCAAATCTGGAGAATTAAAAATGAACCCTATTTTGGCAAAAGAAGCACAATGGTGCTGTTTTTAGATGGTAGAGTTTTTTGTTTTTTTTTAAACAAAAAGGAAGAAATCCAAGTGTATTATGTGGGACTGAACAATACAAGTAGTACATAAGAGTAGAAAGTTGGAGGTGGTAGTGAAGAGGGATGTGGACAATCCGAAGGAAGTAGGAGTCCAACCTGCACAAGGAAAACATGTAGTTATATGTAGAGCTGACTGTGATGAACAGAGACATGTGAGAAAGGGGAAGAAAACAGACACTGGGTGAGCAAGTACTTGTTAGTACACGGCGGGCACGGTGCTAGACGCTCTACTTGCATGGGCTCTGAATGCTAATGCTCCCGCCCCTGCGAACGCATGTTATTATTCCTGTTTCCCAAGGGGCTCTGGAAAGTTCAGCAACTTATTTGTGGTCACACAGCTAGCAGGCTGCAGAGCTGAGAGGTTAAAGCACGAAAATATTCACATCAGAGCAAAACCTGGCCCTGCAATAGGCCTAGAGGGGGAACAAACCCCCTCTGGTTCCTAACCTGGGAACAGCCCCCTACACTCCCTCCCACTACCCTTCACTTTTAGGCAAAATTTTGTATTTATGACTCCATCCGTTTTTTCTGGGAAAGAGTTCATTTTTTTAATTACATTAAAAAATAAAAATAAAAAGATTGAGACTCTCTGCCCTGAAGTGATGAGGAATTTTATTCCACAAGACCGTCTCCACAGTTCGGCAGTGGTACGGAAAAACTGACTGCATATTGACCTGGAAATTCAAAGAGTAATTGCTGCCCGCGCACAAGTACTTTCCAAAGTCTATGTCACAAGTTAAAAGCAAATCCTTTTCTTTCCTTTGGCCAAATACAGAAAATGAGAAGCCACAACGGAGTTGGGCTAGACAGGAGTGAAGGAATCTATGCTCTTGTGTGGTCTGTAAATTCCTGGAATTATGATCTTGGATAATGCAATTTGCCTCTATTACTTTGTCTTTTTTTTTAAATCCTTGCCCAAGGATACTTTTCCATTGATTTTTAGATAGAGTGAGAGGTAGGGAGAGAGAAAGGGAAGGAGGGAGAGAGAGAGAGAGAGAAAGAGAGAGAGAGAGAGAGAGAGAGAGAGATATCAACTGGCTGCCTCCTGCATGATTCCAACCAGGGCCGGTGATCAAACCACAACTGAAAAGTGCCCTTGACCTGAATCAAACCTGCAACTATCTGGTTCACGGGCTGTCGCTCTAACCACTGAAAAAACCAGCCGGGGCTATTACCTAGTCTTTTAATTGCCCAATGTGAATGCTAACTACTGTTTACCTAACTTAAGGCAAAATGGAGTAGTAGAATCTCAGAGTGAGAGTGTCGTTTCTGAGTATCCAGCCCAACCCCTTAGTTGAAAAGGGTAGAGTCACTCACTTCCTAGGGCCACTGAGCCCAAACCCAAGTTTGCTAACCTGTGCGCAGTGTTATTTTCATAACACCGTGCTGTGTCCCATGTCAGCGTGGAAAGATGCTTACGTGAAATTGATTTCAGCTTCGTTCATTCATGCCTTCAGCCGTGGAGCGCCTGCTATTGAAGTGACTCGAGCTCCTTTGTCCCAGGTAAACTGAAAGAAGTTGAGTGCACGTCTGCCCTGTGCCAAAACTGTTCTCATTACAATTTGTAACTCAGCCTCACAGAAACTGTTCTGTTCAAGTGAGTCACAAGAGGCTTCTATTATTATTCATGGAGTACCCACCGAATGCATAAATACAAGGGAGTGGGAAGAAAGTTAATAAAACACCATGCAAGCCATGGTCTCTGCCCACATGGAATATAAAATGAACTATGGAAAGAACTGCATGTACAAAGATACATTGCACAGCTGCTTATCCATGACCTGGCCAAAATGGAGGTTAGGCCACACACCACATGAGGACTTCTCCACAAATCGATTCCAAGAAAGTAATTCCATGAAACTCTGGTCTGCGCCAGAGATCATCCATGAAGTCAGCTGCTAAGTTCTGAAAAAGATGAACTCTAAGAACAGCCTGCATGCCTGTCCCAGGATGGCATTTAAAAAAGCATCCCTCCTTCTATCCCATTCTGCATGCTCAGAATATGATAGGCAACTTTGACCTTGTCGCTTGCACAGGATTTCCAAACATCTTACTCTGCATCAGAACGAACCGGGAGGCTGCTTATTGCCCACACCCAGCCTCAATTTTCTCAGCCTCTTCCCACCCTTTATTTGGATCCTTCACTAGATGGTAAGCTCCCCTGAGGGCAGGGACGCTGTCGCACCTGTTCTTGGTACCTACAGCATCTTGCACGGTGCCTGGAGCATTGGGAAGATCCCACTTCTCTTTAACCAACTGAACCAAATTGTAAATGCTAAAGGAACAAGCAGAGTATAGAAGCAAACAGTTCAGAGGAAGCTAATATTATTTTTTAAAGAGAGGAATTGAGGAAAAGAGATAAAACATTAGTTCAAAGTTGCCTGGTATTAGAACAGATAAAATGCCCAAGTCTATAAAACTAACCCTGTACACTTAGACTGCGATGTTTGTGATCTACACAGAAAACCACCCATCTAGTTTTAGGGTAAAAAGTTTGCCTTTTAAGTTTCTAAATAGACACTAACTATAAATATATGATTTTTGATGAGAAAGGGAATGAGACAAAATAATTGGTGAAAACAGTGTGAACTAGAGTAATAACCCACTATGTGTCAATTTTAGCTCTCCCAATGACAGCCCAATCAATGAATCTGTCTTGGCAGATAATTACTTGCTGTATCCTTAGTCCATAAAGTGATCAATAAAGTCAAATGTCCAGTTTAATATTTTACATTTAATGATTATACAATAACAAGCAGCAGAATATATGTTGAGAGAGATTAATGGAAGGATTAGACAATGGCGCTAATACTTTTTTCCTTTTAATTAGTGAAGCCCTAATGCAAAAGTCAAAATATACTAAATTTAAGCCTTTTTTTTTTTTCTTAGCACTTTGCTAAGCAGCTAAAATTATCTTCAGAGATTTGGTTATTGAGTTTCTAATTATCTAGCAATTCAAATGCTTCATAAAATGCTTTAAGAGTCTCACCCACCCTTTGGCTAGGGAACTGGCTCGGTGGGCCCAAGTGGCTGTATTATTCAGTGGAGGCCATGCTCATCTCCCCCTAAACCCTGGAAGAAAAAGGAGACTCGAGTGGGGCCTCTGGCCTGGCTGTGCTGTTGGCCAGGTGGTGAAGTTCCCAGGGGCACTGGGGGCCGATCGTTCTTGTGGTCAGGTTCCTCTGAGCCCTGTCTGCCCTTGCTCACTTGCCATGAACTTGGCTTCACTAAAAATTCACTGCAAATCAATTTTGTCAGTTTCCATTATTTCATTGTTCACCAAGGAGTAGCCCAGGCAGGTGTTGAATAATTCATGATGGCAATGATGTTGATCCTATTTTCTGGGTAAGAAAAATCTAAAGCCCCAGAAGGCCTCGGTCTGTGAGGAAGTCCCCAGGCAATGGAGTGCCTGCTTAGCGCATGTGACTGGGCAGCGTAGGTTTACATGACTGTGCCACTAGGAAACCTACCTCTGTCACTGGTCTGTGTGAGCCACTCATATGTTAGTAGGGGTCAAGGAGGAGAGTTAGTGTAACATATATAGACCTGGAAAGATAAGAATTATATGGTAAGAGTCTTAACTGGTAAGTGCTGAGCAAAATCAGTTTCTGAGTTTTTCTCTGTGTCAGGTCGAGAGTTAAAACAGGAAATGATACAGAAATAAGGAAATATATTATATTGTTATATATGCATATGTCTGTGTTAGACATAATGTTGACTGCCAGGCAACCAGGATAGATAAGAATTGTAACTATGGCAAAGAATTTACAAATCATCAATAGGCAAGCCATGAGTTACTGTCTCCAAAGCAGATTTCTCTGTTTGTAGGATAAAGGATGTAGGCTGCGGCGCTCCCACAGAGCCAATGTTCTACATTACCGCCTTGGTTAAAGCCAAAAAGCCAAGACCGAAAGGCAAGAAGCAAGCGTGGCTGGCTGCACAGGGAGAAGGTGAGGGCAGCGGCGCCGGGTTCAAGGTGCTGTGGTCCACGCCCTGGCCGTTAGCTGGCAGCTCCAGACCCCGTCTCCCAGGGCACTCGGAGGGCTGGGCACAGTGAGGACTCCAGCTCTGCACCCAAGAGCCAAGTACATAACGAGTGTGCTAGTGTGTTCATTCAGAGCGAGACTCGTAACTGCTAAGGGGCCACTCAGGTCTGCGGACACATTCCCCTCCCCGTGGAAAACACACCTGAGGGGCCAATGAAAACCAGGCAGTGGGTGGTGAAAATCAAACTACAGCAACTAAAAAACTTCTGCACAGCAAAGGAAATCATCAAAATGGAAAGGCAACCTACAGATTGAGAAAAAATATTTGCCAACTATATAACTGATACGGGGTTAATATCCAAAGTATAAAGCAACTCATACAACTCAGTAGCAAAAAAAGACAATCTGATTAAAAAATGGGCAAAGGACCTGAATGGACATTTTTTCAAAGAAGACAAAGAAATGCCTGAAAGGTGTATGAAAAAGTGTTTGACATTGCTAATTATCAGGAAAATGCAAATCAAAACCACACACCTCACACCCGTTAGGATGGATATTAACACAAATTAAAAGGTAGCGAGTGCAGGTGAGGATGTGCATGAAAGGGAACCCTTGTACACTGTTGGTGGGAATGTAAAGTGTCACAGCCGTTATAGAAAACGATATAAAGTTTTCTAAAATACTAAAATGGAACTACGTACGATCCAGCAATCCCTATTCTGGGTGTATACCCAAAAGGAATGAAATCAGTATCTCAAAGAGATACCTAGATTCTCATGTTCATCTCAGCATTCTTCACAATAGCCAAGGTATGGAAAAAACTTAAGTGTTTGTTGATAGATGAATGAACAAAGAAAGTGTGATTTGGTATATATATACATAATTCAGGTTTAGGAAACAAGGAGATCCTTCCATTTGCAAAAACATGGAAGAACCTGGAGGATATTATGCTAAGTGAAGCAGAAAAGACACAGGAAGAAAAAAACGGATCTACTTATATGTGGAATCTAAAAATGTTCAGTTCATAGAAGACTAGAACTGTGGTTATCAGGGACAGGGAGGTGAAGAAAATGGGGAGTTGTTAGTCAAAGGATACAAAGTTTCGGTTATGAATAAGATGAAAAAGTCTAGAGATCTAATGTACCTACCGCAAAATAACTATAGTTAATAATACGGTATTGATTACCAGAAATTCGCTATGAGAATAGATTTCAGATGATCTCATCACACACAAAATATGGTAACTATCTGAAGAAACACTGTGTTAATTAGCTTGACTGTAGTAATCGTTTTATTATATATATCAAATCATTATGTTGACTACCTTCAATGTATACAATTTTTACTAAAATAATAAAGGAAGGGCAGACAGTGAAAAAGAAAAGCTGGGTGCTGAGCACAGATCAAGAGCAAAGGAATGGGGTGGTTTTGAGGGGCAGCTCACCAAGGCTCTGGAAAAGCCTGAAAATGGGTCTTGGTTTTAATCAAGTGCATTCAAGTTCATTTTTCCCTCCATGTCTGGCTAACTCGGAATAAATACTAATAAAGTCTGTGACTTCTCTCCTCCTGTTTTCAACTTTTTTATTTTGGTAAAATATGCATAACATAGAATTTACCAGCTTACCCATTTTTAAGTGTACAGCTCAGTGATGTTAAGTATATTTATGTTGTTGTACAAACATCCCTGCCTTCTCCAAAACTCATCTTACAAAACTGAAACTGTTATAAAACAGCAACACCCCATTCTACCATCAGTATTTTGTGGTTTTCAGCATACAGATTTTGTTTGATTTATACCTAAGTATTCATTTTTTGAGTGACTTAACTTTGTTGTCCACGTGTTCATTGCTAATACATAGAAGAGCAATTGATTTTTGTATGCTTATTTTGTATCTTGAAACTCACCAACTTATTAGTTCTGATCTTAGGGGGGAAGAATGCAACTCTCATTATTATGTGTACTATTAGCTGTAGGTTTTTTTGTAGATGCTTTTTCAAATTGAGAAAGTTCTGTATTCTCCCCCACCCCAGATTTTTTTAACGTTAAAGGGTGTGGAACTTTGTCAAATAGTATTTCTGCATCAGTTGATATTATCATGTGACTTTTTAAAAATGGCTGTTAATATGGTATATTATGTTGATTGATTTCTAAATATTTAACTAGTCTTGCATCCCTGAAATAAGCTCCATTAGTCTTGGTTTATACATCTTTATATATATCTGAATTTTATTTGCTAATATTTTGCTAAGAATTTTTAGTCCAGCCCTGGCCAGTGGTGCGCAATGGTTAGAGCATCAGCCCGTGCTCTGAAGGGTTAGGGGTTCAATTCCTGGTTAAGGGCACATACCTGGGTTGCAGGTTCAATCCCAGACCCCAGTTGAGACACGTGCGGGAGACAACAAATCAATGTGTCTCTCTCACATCGATGTTTCTGTCTGTCTCTCTCTCTCTGTCTCTCCATCTCTCCCTCCCTTTTCCCCTTCCACTCTCTTTCTCTAAAAATCAATAGAAAAAAATATACTCAGTGAGGATTAACAAAAACAAAAAAAGAATTTTTAGTCTATGTTCATGAGAAATATAGATCTACAGTTCTTTTATATTATACTATATTTGTCTGTTTTTAGTTTGAGGGTACTACTAGCTTCATAAAACAATTTGGGAAGTGTTCCTTAATCTTTTATTTTATGGAAAAGATATGTAGACTTGGTGTTAATGCTCTGTGAAGTATTTGGTAGAATTATCCAGTGAAATTATCTGGACTTAGAGATTCCTTTTGGGAAGATTTAAAATTGTGAATTCAGTCTCTTTAATAGCAACAATGCTATTCAAAGATCTATTTCATATTGGGTGAGCTGTGTTTGTTTTTGTTTTAGAAGAAATTGGTCTATTTCATTTAATTTGTCAAATTTATATCTATAGAATTGTTCATTGTATTGCATTATTATCCTTTTGAAATCTGCAGAGTCTGTAGTATATATATCCCCTGTTGCATTCCTGATATTGATAATTTGTGTCTTTGATCTCTTTTTTCCTAGAGGTTTGTCAAAACATTGATTTAAAAAAAAAAAAAAAAAAAAAAAGCTCTATCATTTTTTGTTTTGTTTTCAACTTCACTGATTTCTGTCTAATCTGTATTATTTTCTTCCTTTACTTGTTTGAATGTATTTTGTTCTTTTTCTAAATACTTGAGATGAGAGCTTAGATTACTGATTTGAAATTTCTCTTTTTTCACGTATTCATTCTAATGCTACAAATTGTCCTCTCACTACTGCTTTAACTGTGTCCCATAAATATTAATATGTTGTATTTTCATGTAATTCAGTTCAATGTATTGTCATTTCCATTGAGAGCAGCATCTTTGGCCCATGGATTATTTGGAGGTGGTTGTTTCATTTAAAATTCTTAGAAAATTTTCTATTATCTCTGTTATTTTATTTTTAAAGCCCAGCATATTGTATATCTTGATATATAATCCATGGGCACTTGAAAGAGACATTTATTGTGCTGTTGTTGGGTGGAGTGTTCTAAAATGTAGATTAAATCTTACTGGTAACAGGATGGTATCAAATTCTTCTATATCCTTGCTGATTTTCTCTGTAGTTGGTAAATCAGTTTGGGGGAGAATAGTGTTGAAGTCTCCAACTATAAATTTAGATTTGTTTATATATTCTTTCAGTTCTATTAGTTTTTTTCTTTATTTATTTTACAGCTCTTTACAGAAACATTTAGTATGTCTATATCTTTTTGGTGGATTGACTATTTTTTATTATGTAATATCTCTCTCTGTCCCTGGTAATTTTCTTTGCTCCAAACTCTACTTTTTTTGATACCACTATAGCCACTCCTGCTTTTTAAAAATTAACATTTGCATAATCTTTCTTTTCTATCATTTGACTTTCAGCTTGCCTATATTGTTGTACCTGATGTGTATTTCTTGTTGACAGCATATAGTTAGGGCATGTTTTTAAATTAATTCTGTCAATCTTTGTCTTTTAAGTGGTATGTTTAGATCATTTACATGTAACATAATTATTGATATATTAGGGCTTAAATCTTGCATTTTATTTTTTGTTTTCTGTTTGTCCTCTATTTTTTGTTTCCCTGTTTTATTTTCCCTGCCTTTTGGTGAGTCTCTTAAACATTAGAATCTCATTTTGATTCATCCATAGTGTTTAATTTTTTTTCCTTTATTGATTTTAGAGAGAGAGGAAATGAGAGGGAGAGAGAGACAGAAACACTGATGAGAGAGAACATCAATTGGTTGCCTCCTGCGTGCCCGCCACTGGGGATCAGGCCCACAACCTGGGCATGTGTCCTGACCGGGAATCAACCTGGCAACCTCTTGGTGCATGGGGTCGATGCTCAACCACTGAGCCACACTGGCCAGACTAATTCATAGTGTTTTTGAGTGCATTTCTTTGCATAGCTTTTTTAGCAGGTGCTCTAAGTATTACATTATGTATACACAACTTATCATAGTATAATATTTTCATCCCTTTACAAGTTCAAGTAAAGTATAGAAAGTTTATCTCTCTGTGTCCCATTACCTCTCCCCTCACTTATAATATAATTGTCTTAAATATTTTCTCTATTTAGAACTGCATTATTAAAATTTTTGCCATCTTAAAGCTCAGTTAATATTTGTCTACATTGACTGCCAAGGATCACAACCTTAGGGAGAATGGGTTAGGGAGAATAGTGAGAGTATAATGTTGATTGTATAGTTGCTATTATGGGTTAATGTCCTCTGTACTTCATTCACTCATTCTTCTACCAATATTAATGGAATGCCTACTATGCACTAGATATTGTGTTAGGGTCTGAGGTGTTTTAATTTCATTCCTTAGGAAACAGAACAGCTGGGTGCAGGCAATTTGTAGAGGACAGCTCTCGTGAACATCTATGAGGGAGTGTGGGAAGCAGGGCTGGGCAGAGGAGAATGTGACCTGTGATATAGTTGCAAATGAGACCTGAGCTGATAGCACAGAGACTGGAGGAGTAAGGAGTCTTCAGAGTTATCCTGAATTGATGCAATGAAGCCAGGCCTTTGTATGTTCACCTTGACCAGTTATTGGGTAAGGTGTGTACTAGTCAGTTGTGTGAAATTCCAGAAAAGAGACTAGGTGTGGGCTGATAGGAGGCAACAATTCTAGCAGCTGGGGAAATGGGATTCTTGTCCTGAGAGGGAATTGTATGGCGTGCCATAGCACCCACACAATGAGAGATTACAAAGAATTTCTGTTTACTTGGAATTGCCAGTTGGACTAGGTGAGACAGAATGTAAACAAATAATTATGACCAGCCATGGTAAGCATAAGGAGAGCAATTAACTAAAAGTGCCATAGAAACTCATACCAGGAAACAACCAACTCCTCTAGGTGGGTCAGGAAGACCTCTCTTCACCAGTATAGTTGCTTTGCTTATTCGAGTGTTGAAGAGAAAGCTCCACGCTATCACATCTCACAGAGTATGTAATGAATTACAAAAGCTTGAATTTGCTTTGAAAGATGGGGTCTGTACTTTGCCAAGTAAAGAGAAGTAAATCATGCATTAATGGAGCCGATATTTTCAGTGAGTAAGCGCCACAGGCACCCTGAGCGAAGATCCAGCAAAGAGATAGGAAAGGTGAGCAGGCGGGTTATGTGTAATGTGGAAAATAACCTTTTAAACTTTTATGCCCCTCTCTAGGGCAAGAATGCTATTCTTTAAAAGGTTAGTCTACTACAAAAAAAAAAAAAAGACTACTTCATGTTTCATTCCAGAATCAATTTTTCTATTAAAAATAAATTGCACTTTAAGTAACCTGTGATATGTTCAGCTAGAGCTAGTGGCTAGAAGAAACTTTTATGTCTGCAGTCCTGGTGATTTGGAAGGACTGTTGAACTACTCAGAACAGAATGTAAATGTCTCTGATCTTCCGAAACTTGGATTGCCCCATCTAACCTTAATCCTAGTGGAATTTCACTGCTGTTTGATGGGTCTTAGGCTCCCAGTGGTTGCTTTGTGCCCAATGTTTGTGATCGTTAGAAAAATCCAGAGCTTGTCTCCTTTTCATCTCCATTGGCAGAGATTCACTGCCCTTTAGGAGTTTAGAGTTCAGTTGGAGAGTCACAGAAACATGAAACTGGAGAACGATTCACAGGCGAGATGTAAGCAAGTGTGGACGAGCTACAGCAAGTCCTCGAGGAGCTTAGAAGAATATAAGACACCAGGAAGTTCTCTTAGAAGAAGCCAGCATGAGGCCCGATTTTGAAGGAGGTAATGGATTGGTAGAGAAGATGTTGGGCATTCAAAAGTTCAGGGGTAGCTGAACACAAGCCCAAAGGAGGAGATGACTAAAATGTCTGCAGGGTCTAGAGATGCCAGGTCACGCCTCCTGTTGGAAAGCAATTTTCTTTGAGAAAGAACCAAATGGGATAATGAGAATCGTCAGACTCAGGGAAGCTTATTACTCAAAATAACAAAGAAACCTACATCTGTGACCTTGGATTCTTTTATATGCTCACTTCTTTGAGAAATTATAAAAGGATCAAATGTATAGTCTAATAAGATGATTTTTGGCCCTATGCAGTGGCAAATTACTGGAAGGATGAGAGGGACCTTTGTGGTCTCTGGTCCAACATCAATCTGATACTTGAGTCTCCTTAGCAATGAATGCTCCATCCAAATCTTCATTTAGCTGATGCTTGAACAACCCTAAAGTTATGGAATTCACTATCTTCTTTGATTCTTGAAATAAGGATAAAAGGATAAAATCTATCATCTTGGGCCAGACCTGGTGGCCTGCCTGATCAAGCAACGCTGAATGGACCACACCCCTCTTTCTAGGCTATCAATCATGTGTTTACATATTAGGCAAATTTACATCTATTTTTGTTGTTTTGTTGTTTTTGTTTTTGTTTTTGTAGAAATACTACAGCATAGTCCGGCCAGTGTGGCTCAGTGGTTGAGCATCGACCCATGTACCAAGAGGTCGCCAGTTCGATTCCCAGTCAGGGCACATGCCCAGGTTGTGGGCCAAATCTCCAGTGGGGGCCATGCAGGAGGCAGCCAATCAATTATCTCTCTCATCGATGTTTCTCTCTCTCTCTCTCTAAATATCAATAAAGAAAAAAAAATTAAAATAAAATAAAAAGAAAGAAAGAAAAGGAAATACTACAGTATAAACTAAAACGACTTTAATTTCAGATAAAAAGTGACCCGGGTACTTCTTAGTGTCTATGTCTCCTCACTTGGTCTGGTCATATCTCTGTATAGGTACTGACCTTAGGGATACTGGGGCTTCTGTCTCGGCTTGACTTTATTATCTGGGTCTTATCAGGGTGTTTTTGTTTTTTTTTTGTTGAAGAGACAAACAGCCTCTATTTTGTTTCTGAAAACTGAGTCCACACCGTCTCCAGATTGTAAGCTCCCGTTGTTTGACTGACTGTATAGAGAAAAAAATCTTGATTGTATGTGGGCAACACCTACAAAACTGCGGTAAAGAGTGGTCAGCCTCATGTCACTTTGCCATCACACATACCTTCTCCCCTCCTCACTCTTTTATCTCAGCACTCTACTCTAGAATTTCCTACCAGAGACAGGCAATTGAAAACATAAGAACATGGGTTGAATTCTGCTTCCATACTTATTGGTTATATATCTCGAAGAGATTATTTAATCTCTCTGAGCCTATCTTCTGATCTGTTTTTTGTTTTTTTTGTTTTTTGTTTTTTAAAAAGGGGCCCTAGCCAGTTTGGCTCAGCAGTTAGAGTGTCAGCCCTTGGAACAAAAAGTTGAAGGTTTAATTTCCAGTCAAGGGCTTGTACCACAGTTTCGGGTTCAATACCCAGCTCTATTAGTGGTCGTGCAGGAGGTAACTAATTGATGTGTCTCTCACCTCTCTCTCTCTCCTCTCTCTCTCTCTCTCTCTCTCCCCCCCTTCCTCCTTCCTGCTCTCTCTCTAAAAAAAAAATCAGTGGAAAAATATTCTTGGTGAGGATTAAAAAAAAGAAAAAGGAACAATAATATCTGGTTCTGTGAGTGTGTGGTACTCAATGGGATTAAGGTGGAGAATTATATAGGAGACCAGGGTGAGTGGGATTGTGAAATCAACCGACTATTCAAAGCAGGTGAGGTTAGTTGTGAAGAAGAGAAAATGCTGCTGCTGATGATGATGCTGATGGAGATGCTGAAGATGAGGGTGATGATGACAACTGACATTTACTGAATTTTTGACTATATGTCAGGCATTGGGCTACATGCTTTACATCCACTGTCTTATTTAATCTCCACAACAGTCATCTAAGATGAATATCAATTTTATATTCATTGATAGATGAGGAAATGAAAGTTTTAAAGAATTGACCAGGAACAATCAGCTATTAAATTGCTAAGTCAGAAACTAATTTGATTCCTGGCTTTGTTCATTCCAAGGGAATTCTTGGTCTCTTCTTCAGGTGAAATCATTAGAGAACATCAGAAACATCACCCCAATAGCCAGTGGCTGTCCTCTGTGTCCCCCTAACCCTGATTGGTCCCCTCTGATTGGTCTCTGAGCCCTCTGACCTAGAAAAGGGAGTCTGTATCATTTATCACAACTTCTATACTTTATTCTTCTATCTTGAGAACATTGTATAACATACATTCCCAGCTTATTCACTAACTAGCTGTGTGGACTTAGGCAAGTCAGCCTCTTTGAGCCTCAGAGTCTCCTTTGCTAAATGAGGACCATATAGCTTTTAATATCCCTTCCCAAGATACTTTAATTCTCTGATTCTTCCCCTGCAGTTAGGAACACTTGGCTTTCTCATGTGCAATGACATAAAAATATCTGAACCAAAGCATACCATCCAAGGAACAAATGTTATTTTTTATTTATAAACATAAATGACCATTGCCTTGCCATTACCAATTTGGACATTCTGTACTCTATCTGGGTAATCACATAACTTATTATCCACAGGACACTTTGGGGAGTAAAAGCAGATGTGTTAACAATTGCTCCAGAACAGTAGGCATCCCTAGGACCATCACTTTTATAAACAACCTTGCCCCTGCTCCCTTGTAGCTGCTCCTCCCCTTCCTCCTCCTCCTCCCTCCTCCCCTTCTCTTCCTTGAGCTTCAAAAAAGAGTGAAAGGCACCACAAGACAGAGGTGTAAGCTCCCTCAGCACCTTAATGGAGTGTTAAGTTCAAAGCCAAGGTGTGACCATTTAAATGCTAACACTTTTCAGCAAGTTCATCTGCAACAGAAACACCCAGTTGAAGGCTGATTTCCCCCTCTAGTTTTAAAAAACATTTTGCATCGCTAATTTCACTTCACTCAATCAGTAAGTTGCTTATTCTTTCTTTCTGCGTTGCTTCATTTTAAACAAATTTCTGCCTTTGTAGTTTGACTTGGAGAACAGCAAAAAGACCCCGGTCTTGGACCCAGCAAGAAGCCAGGTCTTTAGTAATTGCCTTGTGTTGTTTTCTTTCATCCTGCCTCAGTGTTCCCTGATGCTCTGGGAGATACTGGGGGTCAGCAAACGGGTCTCATGGTAGTCAGTGAGCAGTACAGTTTATGTGGACATTGTGTTGTTAGAGGAAATATTGCTGAGCTCAGCATCATGTACCTGCACTCTGTTTACTGGACAATCAAATTGGCCCTCTTTCTGGGGCCACCAGAAGCCACAGGGCTAATTCCTATGCAAAACTATCATATATTTTTTTATCCTCACCTGAGGACATTTTTTGATATTTTGTTCAGATAGAGTGGGAGGGGGAGAGAGAGAGAGAGAAACATCGACGTGAAAGGGACACATCGAGTAGTTGCCACCTGCACAACCTAACCAAGGCCGGGGACAAACTGCAACCGAGGTACGTGCCCTTAGCGGGAACTGAACCCGGGTCTCTTGCTCTAACCGCTGAGCCAAACCGGCCAGGGCTGCAAAACTATTTTTAAAAATAGAAGTTGGAGCCAGTTAAATTCTTAACTTAAAAAAAAAAAAAAAAATGCTACCATCACATATTTATCTAAATGCCTCATAGTAACTAAATAATACACTTTTGGTGAAATGAATTACCTTTGAAACCAATTCTGTATAAGACTTTGGCATTTTGTTTTAGGTGATGAAAGATCAAAATTTTAGCAAAGGAATAAAAGATATGACTTTTTTTTCCCCAGTTGATGCGGCTCAGTGGATTGAACATCCTCCCATTGACTGAGAGGTCCCGGTTTGATTCCCGGTCAAGACACATGCCCAGGTTGCAGGTTCGATCCCTGGTAGGAGGCATGCAGGAGACAGCCAATCGATGTTTCTCTCTCACATGGATGTTTCTATCTCTCTCTCCCTTCCTCTCTCTCTGAAAAATCAATAAAAACATTAAAAAAATGAATAAATGAAAGATATGACTTTTTGCTATTAAAATAGTTCAATGAATATAGTGCTTGGTGACTCATGTTAAAAATATCTGAACAGCAGGGGACTTCAACACCCCACTGACATCACTGGATAGATCCTCTAGACAAAAAATTAGCAAGGAAACAGAGACTTTAAATGAAGCACTAGACCAAATGAATTTAATAGATATCTACAGAGAATTATACCCCAAAACTATAAAATTCACATTCTTCTCAAGTGCACCTGGAACATTTTCAAAGATAGACCACATGATAGGACACAAACTAAATCTCTACAAGTTCAAGAATATTGAAATCATATCAAGCATCTTCTCAGATCACAATGGCATGAAACTAGAAATCAATTGCAACAAGAACATGCAAAGACATTTGAACACATGGAAGCTAAATAGCATGTTATTAAACAATGAATGGGTTACCGAGGAGATCAAGGAAGAAATTAAAAACTTCCTGGAAACCAATGAAAATAAACACACAACAACACAAAATCTATGGGATGCAGCGAAAGCAGTTCTGAGAGGGAAGTTCATAGCACTACAGGCCTACCTCAAAAAACAAGAAAAACCTCTAATAGACTATCTAACCTCACAACTTAAAGAACTAGAGAGCAAACAAAAAGAAAACCCTAGAGCAAGTAGAAGGAAGGAAATAGTAAGATCAGAGCAGAAATAAATGACACAAAGTCCAAATAAAACAATTCAAAGGATCAATGAAACAAAGAGCTGGTTTTTCGAAAAGATAAACAAGATTGATGGACCCTTAGCTAGACTCACCAAGAAACAAAGAGAGAGAACCCAAATACACAAAATCAGAAATGAAAGAGGAGAAGTAACAACTCACACCACAGAAATACAAAAGATCATTAACAACTACTATGAGCAATTATATGGCAACAAATTCAACAATCTAAGAGAAATGGACAAATTTCTAGAAACACATAGTCTCCCGAAACTGGACCAGGAAGAGATAGAAAACTTGAACAGACCAATAACAACAGAAGAAACTGAAGATGTAATCAAGACTCTCCCAGCAAACAAAAGCCCAGGCCCAGATGGCTTCACGGAGGAGTTTTACCAAACATTCAAAGAAGAACTAACACCCATTCTCCTCAAACAATTTAAAAAAATTCAAGAAGATGGAAGACTTCCAAACTTGTTTTATGAAGCCAGCATAATTCTAATTCCAAAACCAGAAAAAGACACTACAAAGAAAGAAAACTACAGGCCAATATCCCTGATGAACATAGACGCCAAAATCCTGAACAAAATACTAGCAAATTGGATCCAGCAATACACCAAAAAAATTATCCACTATGACCAAGTGGGATTCATCCCAGGGATGCAAGGCTGGTACAATATTTGCAAATCAATAAACATGATACACCACATAAATAAAATGAAGAATAAAAACCGCATGATCATATCAATAGACGCCGAAAAAGCCTTCGACAAAATCCAGCATCCATTTCTGATAAAAATGCTCAGCAATGCGGGAATAGAGGGATCATATATGAACATAATAAAGGCCATATATGAAAGACCTACAGCCAACATCATACTCAATGGGCCAAAACTAAAAGCATTTCCCCTAAGAACAGGAACAAGGCAAGGATGCCCACTTTTGCCACTCTTAGTTAACATAGTACTGGAAGTCTTGGCCACAGCAATCAGACAGGAATAAAAAATAAAAGGGATCCAAATTAAAAAGGAGGAAATGAAACTGTCATTATTTGCAGATGACATGATACTAGACATAGAAAACCCCAAAGACTCCATCAAAAATTTACTAGACTTAATAAATGCCTTTGGCAAAGTAGCAGGATACAAAATTAACGTCAAGAGCCCTGGCCGGTTTGGCTCAGCGGTTAGAGCATCCACCTGCGGTCCAGAGAGACCCGGGTTCGGTTCTCGCTAAGGGCACCTCGGTTGCAGTTTGTCCCGGCCCTGGATGGTTGTGCGGGTGGCAGCCACTCGATGTGTCCCTTTCGTATCGATGTTTCTCTCTCTCTCTCTCTCTCTCTTCCTCTCTCTCCCTCCCAATCTATCTGTACAAAAAATGGAAAAATGTCCTCGGGTGAGGATAAAAACAAACAAACAAACAAACAAAAACCAAAATTAACGTCAAGAAATCAATGGCATTCTTATACACCAATGATGAACTCACAGAAAGAGAAACTAAGAAAACAATCCCATTTACCATTGTGGCATTAAAAATTAAGATACCTAGGAATAAACTTAACCAAAGAAATAAAGGACCTATTCACAGAAAACTACAGATCATTGAAAAAAGAAATAGAGGAAGATATAAAAAAGAGGAAGCACATACCCTGTTCATGGATTGGAAGAATTAACATCATTAAAATGTCCATACCACTCAAAGCAATCTATAGATTCAATGCAATTCCCATCAAAATACCAAAGGCATACTTCACAGAATTAGAACAAGTACTTCAAAAGTTCATATGGAACCAGAAAAGACCTCGAATAGCCACAGCAAATCTTGAAAAAAAGAACAAAGTTGGAGGGATCAAATTACCAGATATCAGGTTATACTACAAAGCCACTGTAATCAAAACAGCCTAATACTGGCACAAGAACAGGCATATAGACCAGTGGAACAGAACAGAGCACCCAGAAATGGACTCAAGGCAATATGCTCAATTAATATTTGACAAAGGTGACTAGAGCATACAGTGGAGTAAGGACAGCCTCTTTAATAAATGGTGCTGGAAAATTGAACAGCTACATGCAGAAAAATGAAACTAGACCATCAACTTACATCCTATACAAGAATAAACTCAAAATGGATAAAAGACTTAAATGTGACTCACGAATACATAAAAATCCTAGAAGAAACTGTAGGCAACAAAATTTCAGACATCATACACAGCAGAATTTTCACTGATACATCACCTAAGGCAATAGAAACAAAGGAGAAAATGAACACATGGGACTACATCAAACTCAAAAGCTTCTGCACAGTGAAAGATACAATCATCAAAATGGAAAGGCTACCCACTGTATGGGAGAGCATAATTTCCAATGATATATCACATAAGGGGTTAATTTCCAATATATATAGAGTGCTCATACAACTCCACAAAAGGAAGACAAAGAACCCAATTAAAAAATGGGCAGAGGAACTAAATAGACACCTCTCCAAACAGGACATACAAATGGCTAAGAGACATATGAAGAAATACTCAACATCACTAATCATCAGAACGATGCAAATTAAAACAATAGTGAGGTATCACCTCACACCTGTCAGAATGGCCGCCATCCACAAATCATCAAACAACAAGTGTTGGCGAGGGTGTGGAGAAAAGGGGACTCTAGTACCCTGCTGGTGGGAATGCAGACTGGTGCAGCCACTATGGAAAACAATATGGTGTTACCTCAAAAATTAAAAATTGAACTTCCATTGGACCCAGTGATCCCACTTCTAGGAATATACCCTAAGAAGTCTGAAACACCAATAAGAAAGAATATATGTACCACCATGTTTGTAGCAACACTATTTACAGTAGCTAAGGTCTGGAAACTGCCCAAGTGTCCATCAGTAGACAAATGGATAAAAAAGCAGTGGTACATATACACAATGGAGTACTATGCAGCGGTAAGAAAGAAAGATCTTTTATTCTTTCAGATGACATGGAGGGACCTGGAAAGTATTATACTAAGCGAAATAAGCCAAGCAGAGAAAAACAAATATCACATCATCTCACTTATTTGTGGAATATAATGAACTAAACAAACTTTTAACAAAATTGACCCAGAGACATAGAGGTGGGGTACAGACTGACAAACCCCAGAAGAAGTGGTGTTGAGGGGGGACAAGATAAACCACAGAACTTATATGCATGTATGAATAACCAATGGATGGACATAGACAAGAAAGCTGGGGAAGGGGTGAGGAGGATGGGGAGGAGGGTGTCAATGGGGAAAAAAACAGAAACATCTGTAAGAAAAACAAATTAATAAAAATAATTTTAAAATAATAAATAAAATAAAAATTAAAAAAAAAATCTGAACAAATCATTTTACATATTTCCCAATTAAAATCCTTTCACTTAATGGCACTTCCTGTCCTTAAAACCCTCTCTACATGGTCACTATTTTTAAAAATATATGATTCATCACTAGTGTTTGATGAGCTGTAAAACTGGCCCTGAGATCGCTGATAGTTCTATAATTGTGAATGAAAAACTGTTTCTCTATTGTCTGCCAGCTATGGGTCTTTGTTTTAAAATGTTTCTTCTGCAGTTGCGGAGAATGTGTACTTTTAAAAATGCAGTTTTAGCCCACTGCCAAAGGCCAGGTGGAAACGAGTTGATAGAGTGTAAAATTAATAGCATTAAAAAGGCTTAACACTGAAATCTGGGTTTTCTTCTGTAAGCCCTTTATTTCTACTGTCCTCTTTTGGAGGGTTGTCCGTGTGGTGATGCCCGGGAAGGTGGAGCCTGCGTGGTAGTCTCTGCATCTCAAGCCCTAGTCCGGGTCCTACCACCAGTCCAGCTGCCCGCTCACAGGACGGGCTCTCCCCGCTCGGCCCGCACCTGGCTGACACATGGCACTACTTCAGTCTCAAAGGGGAGAGACACTGAAAAAAAAAAAAAAAAAAAGCATTTTGAAAGCTTTATTATTTTTAAAACAATGACTCAAGTCATTGTATTTTTTGTTTTTCACTATAAGACTGATTCAAAAAGGAGAAGTGCATAAAGTTTCCTTCATAGAGCAGATATTCACCAACTGCCGGGAGGGCGGTGGTGGGGGCAGATTAACAGTGAAACCCGATCTGTCTGTCATGGGGCACAGAGATAAAGTCACCTGGGGAGGCTGGGGCCACTAGAGCAGGGCGCTGGGCTGGGCCGGGAGTGGTAATGAGATCCGTTTTTCAGCTCCGTGTGTCCAGAAACCCTGAAGCATCGTCGTTCCTGGAGGTGACTGGTCTCTTGGAGCTGCTCCCCCTGAGCCGACCCCCCCGAGGTTGTGTCCACCTCAGAATGCAAAATCACTAGTTGACACTGAGAATTACCACCGACTGGCGGGTCTATATAACACGCCAAAGTAGGCCCAGAAGGTTGGGACAAGCAAGGGAAGTGAGAGCTTAATAGCTAAGAAGTTAGGATTCAAATTATAACTCCATCTATGCTTAGTTGTGTAACCTTGAGAAATCATTTGACCTCTGTGGGACCAAGTCTATCAATCTACAGAATGGATACACTCATAGGGATAGAGCTAGAATTAAATGACATTAAAAAAAAAAAAAACACCTAGAAAAGTGGTTGCAATATGGTAGATACTTAATAAATTGTTGACTGAAATACTTGATTCAGTGGGAATCATTTTCGGGTTTTATCCAGGACAGTGACTTCAGAAGCAAAGGAATAATTCATCCCTCTCACTTGGTGTTACTAAATTTAGCCAATAACAATGCAGTTCACAGTGGCCACAAGAACACGAGGCACTCACAGTGTTAATTTATAAAAGTTGAGCCCAAGTTTTCTGGCTCTGGCTGCCTCTGACTGTGACGGCATTTTAATAGACAGAGAACTAATGGTGTTGAGAGCAAATGGGGAATTTTCTGGTCCTGATGCTTCCTTCCAACTTATTCTAGTTTCTTAGCAGTTATCTTCACAAATTAGAGCCATGTAAAAAAAGTCTTGGTTTCTTTTTCATGCTTGATTTCACACATGTTCACAGATCGGCCCCGAGAGTTAGGCTTTTTATTCAGTGGCTACAAGACCTCAGCGCTGGGCTCATTACCACGACATGTGAAGCCTGAACTATCCAGTAAGGACCAGGAGAGCTTGAGTACAAGCAAAAGCCAGTGGAATGGACGTTTATTGTCTGGTTCCACTAATCATTCACACTCTAATTTCTTCAATATTTATTGGACTCTTGCTGTGTATCAGGCTTTGTTCTAGGAGCTGAGGATTCGGCAGTTAACAAGGGGATCTTGCATTCTGGAGGAGGAGACAGACAAGAAAGCGAGAGAGAGAGAGAGGAAAACAGAAAGAAAAGCGAAGAATAAATCAGAGCATGTATAGCTACACAGAGAAATAAAATAAAGTGATGGGGTATAGAGTAGCTACTTCAGATGAAGCAGTCAAGGGAGGCCTCTCTGAGGGGCGATATCTAAGCTGAGCTCTGAATCAAAAGGACACAAACATGCAGTGGTGAGTGTGAGTGACATTCAGGCAGAGGGTACCATTAACGCAGAAGCTCCCAGATGGGCACAAGCCTGGTGACTATGAGGATCTGAACAAAGGCTGGAATGGCTGGTAAGAGCATAGGAAAGGGTTAGGGGAGGGTGTCAGGGTCAGGTAAGCCAGGGCTTTACAGACAGAGTAAGGAGTCTGGAATATTTGCTAAATGTGATGGGAAGACTCTAGATGGTTTTAAGCAGAGGAGCGACATGATCAAGTTATGTAAATTCATCATGAAGAAAGTCCCTCTGGTGGCTATGTGCAGGATTATAGCAAACAAACAAGGAAGCAGGGAGCCGGTTCCGCACCCCCGGCAGGAGGTACTGGTTACCTGGATAAGGTTAGTGAGGGTGGAGAGAGGCCTGATTTGGGATCTGTTTGGAGACAGGATGCTCAGGAGTTGCCAGTGGACTGGGTGAGGAGAGTGAGGGGAAAGAGATAAATCAAGGACATCTCCCATGGCCCCAGTCTCAGCAACCGCACAGAAGGTGCCATCCTGAGTTAGGAAGACAAGAGTAGGGACAGGTTCACGGGGAAGAATGTCGAGTGGCGGCTCTGGGAGCGTTCCTGTAGATCGCCCAGGTGTCCCGCAGGTAACGCACGATTCCCACCTCCACCTGTGTGCGCTTGCTTGCGCGCACCCTACCTCGTTTTATCTTCAAACAAAATGAAACAGAATGCGCTCCCCTCGGCAATATCTATCTTGTAGGTAACAGAAGAAATAGAAAAAAATAGCTATGAAATAAAATTTGATTTGAAAAAGCCCATTTTCATTCTTAATGTTGGCTCAGATGCAGTTCAAGGCATGATCGAAATCAGTCAACACTACAGTTGTAAGTATATATGTGTAAATGTATAAAGGTATGTCAGAAAATAATATGTATACACAACTACATATCTACCCATATTATGTCCACTATTCCTTTTTACTATCAACTCTCATTAATATCATTCATCGCCTTTTTAATCATTCGATGAATTTAGCCAAACTGTGAACCATTAATGAAGGGCAGAATAAGAGAGGCTGAGGCCTTTGCTTCCTTCCTTGACTAAGGAAGAGTGGTGAGATGATGGGTGATTTTACTTTATTTGAGTTTTTCAATATTTTAAAATAAATTTTTCTTAATCACACAGATGCAGCCATTTACACTTGCGCAGAGACATAGTCACTGAGGAACTGTAGAATTTAGGATTGAAAGAAATCTTAACAAGGAAGGAATCTCTTCCCCTATATTCCTGACAAAATCTAATAAAGAGGTATTCACATCGTTCCCCGGATATCTATTCCATGCTTGGGCAGTGCCAATTGCTAGAAAGTTCTTTCTTAAAATTGAACAGAAAACTAGCCCCAGACAACTTTCCCTGTTGGTTCCCATCTTGCCTTTGACAGACAAATGCAAGTCAACCTCCTCTTCTGAGTGATGATTCTTCAAATACTTAAAGACATCTCTCTCCTCGTTCTTTTTCTTTCTTCTTCTTTTTTTCTTTCTTTAAAACCAAAGCAGATCTAATTCTTCCAACATTTCTTCTGTGATATGATTTCTTAACCTTCCGCCACCTTAAAGTGTGGGTCCCTTGCCAGGCTTTGTGTTTAAACAAAGATTTTAGCCAAGTTAGAAAGCCATGGGCTAATGTAGGTAAATTTCAGAAATCACTCAGCTGCTGGGAGATGGGGCGCTTGCGGTGGGACTTTCTACACGTCTCTGCAGTTATGCAAGGGAACCGCTAATCTTGGGTTCCAGCTTCTGGTTCTGGACCGATTGCTGTCGTTGAGTTCAGGTGACTATAAAGAGAATTACAGCATCAGAAAATCTCATTGTTAGAAGGAAATATGTTTCTCACCTTTTGCTCACTGCAGTATTCTCTCAACAGACACAGGGGAGTAAGTGGTTCAGCACACGGGCTCTGGAGCTGGACTGTCTAGACTCGATTTCAGGACTTACCTCGGCCATCTATAAAATGACAGTGGTAGTAGTACCCTCCTCACAGAGTGGTTTACAGCATGTGGTATAAAGTGAAAACCTATAATTGTTAGGACTGTTGCTACTACTTGTAGAGTATCCCTGACACATGATCGTCCAGACTCGTAGTTCTGGGAAGCTCCTTTCTTTCCAAAGTGAGTCCTTCCCAGAGTTCAACAACACCAGTCCTAAACTGTCTTCTGTATCCTGGCAACTGCCCCTCACGGGGCCCAGTTCTGTCCTTTAAATGTCAGGGGAACCTCTCTCTTGTGAGAGTTCTTTGTATATTTGAAGGTAACCATCATGTATCATTATATCTTCTACTGACATTTACTAATTACCCACTAGATAAAGTAGACTCTACAGTGATTGGGGCCAAATGTTCTGTAGGTTGGCCAATCACGGCAAAGCCAGCAGCAAGTGCAGTGTCTGGCATTTAGTGGGTGTTCAAATTGAATACTTGAGAAATGAATGACTCTACTGTCAGTCTATAGTCAGGACCTAAGTAGGAACGTCCTCAAAGTTAAGAATGTGCTTTGGCATAGAAGGAGGTTTGTGACATGTCAGGAGTAGAGCAATAACTCAGTTCAGTTTTTACATTTACTAAGAGCCTTCTATATGCCGGATGCTACACTAGCTATTGGAGATACAATGAAGAGTGGAATATTGTTCCTCCATTAGTGATCTAGCAATGCAGTCACAAACAAGCCATTCCACAGAAGAAGCCTCCAGGAATGTCTGTCTGCGAAGAGGCTCTTTCTGGAAGGAGAATGCTTAGTGAAAGTCTGAAAAATAGAACAGATGAGACAGAAGCTCAGAAGTCTGCTCGTTATAGTGCAGAGAAGGAGAAAAGCAATAGAGACATAGTAGGGATCAGAATGGGGAGAGTTAGAGACAACATAAGAGGTGGATCCATTGAAAGCTGGCTCAGCAAAGAATTCAGTGAACCTGTGGTGTCTGCTAGGTTGTTGCTTACAAATGTGGCTTGGGAATCTTTAATGGGACAAGTTCTGTGACATTTAAATGACCTTAACCTGACCAGAGAGTACTACAGATTTGTAGTTATATAGTATAACTTTGCCAGTCTTAAAGTTCAAATAAGGACACATAACACTGAACTTCGCTGATTTGTTAGTGTACTTATTAGCATCATGGTAGGATTTCAAACTTTCAGATATTTGTACTGTCTAAGAAGAGTCCTACATGTAATTACGGACATGTCTGTTCATGATCTACCTCTGTCCTATTTGTAGGCCTTTTGAAGAAGCATCTCTCCACCAGGACCCTTTGAGGTAACCTCACATCCCTGACTCCCTGCTGCACAGAGCAGACACTGTAGCCACCTGTTTCTGCTCTATGGTCCTTTCCCAAATGGGGTGAAGTTCTCTCTAACTCTCAGTAACCCTTTATTACACGGGTCTGGAAGCAACACTGTTTGAGTCCAATGTCTTACAAAGTCCAGCTTGAAAAGGATCCCTTAGCTTTGACCCATAGACTCTCTTTCTATAGAAAGTCAAATCTGATTCTTTGGCCTGCACTGAGAATAGACATCATAGTATTCTTTCTGAATCTAGCAAAATATCCACACATACACACACATTTTTATCTCTCAACGCCCACTTCACCAACATCATTCCTTCTAGCTTATACCAAAATAACCACAGGCCTCATGCATATTTAATAGTACAAATTGTTGTAGCCAGCCTCCAAGGTGGCCCCCAATGAGTCCTGCCTCCTACTGCTCAGTCTCTTGTGTAGTCATCTCCCACACCAGGTCAGTCTCTGTGAGCAAGCACGTGCAGCAGAGGTGATAGTATACCTTGTCAAGACTAGGTAATAAAAGACACAATTGTTACCGTTTGGGGCTCTCTTCCATACCTTCTCTTAGATCACCTGCTCTGGGAGAAACTAGCTGCTAAGTTCTAAGCTTTGCAAAGAGGTCCAGGTGGTGAGGAACTAAGGCTTCCAGCCAACATCCAGTGAGAAACTGAGGACTTTAACCAACAGCCATGTGAGTGAGCCTGCCCGGAAGCTGATCCTCCAGCCCCAGCCAGGCCTTCATGCGATGCAGCCCTGGCTGACGGCTTGACTGCAGGGTCATGAGAGACCCAGTTCCGGAACCACACTGCGTGGCCATGCTCAGATTCCTGACACCCAGGAACTGTGAGACAAGACATCTTAATTATTTTAAGCTGCTACATTTTGGGGACGTTTGTTACACTGTGATAAATAACTGATACAAAACTAGGGAGAAGCAGTGGAGGGTCAGTTATAGGTCTGATTTCTTCCATGAGCTCAGCCAGGACTAGGCTGTTACAGTAGAATAAAGAATTTGTGGTTGCTTATTTAATGGACGATTGGTAATGTATTAGGGAGAAGAAAGGCAAAATGGCTGAAATACATTGTTTTCAATAAGAATGCTCTTGCTTTTTAACTATGATCATGGTGATATCAAATCGCTCATCAGGACCTCAGAATGCCCCGTTGTATGATGGAGTATCTAATCACACCTCCCACCATTTCTGAAGGTTAATACAAAAACCCAGAGTATAACGTGGATGGTTGCCTCCAAGGATGCTGTATAAATCCAGTGTGCTATTATTTTTCATTTATAATGTGAATTGACATGGGCCACTTTAACCTGTTAGCACTTTCTTTCTGAAGAAGAACCCCTACATCTTTTAGTGCCCTCAGCAGCAAATGACTTACGCCAGAACCTATTCTCTTCTGTAGACGGAAACCCTACTGATACCTGTTATGCTGTCTATTAGATGAAGAAGATTTTATAGAGTGTGGGTGAAATGGGAGCTTTGCCAACTGGAAAGAGCACAGACTGTAGCCCTTCCTCTTGGCAGCCAACAAAAATCGCTGGTGGTCAGGAACACAGTTTTATATGCCTGTGTTCTCATAGAGAAAGGTATCTGTGCCAACAGAAGTGCCAGGTCACCTTTTCCACATTCTCAGCCCTACAGACACAACTTCATTAGTACTGAGGCTATTTTATGAAGCCTGTATATACCTTCAGGTTGTCATTCTGACTTAATTACTAACCCTGGTCACATATTAAGGGCTTTGATTAAGCAATTTGCTTTTTTCCTTCCCCTCTCCCATCTCATTGAAAGATTACAGAGTTTGAGCATGAGGTTAAAGGATTACGTCTGAATCCTGAGAGTCCCAGCACTGCTCCAGCTGCCTGTCATTTCCTGGAGTGGTTACTTATCTGTCAATATTTCTTCCCTTTTTTCCCAAGTCCCAGGCCTACTTGATCTTGTCCGTTTGGCTCTGCTGGTGGAGGAATAACAAGGGTCTTCCCATCATGCAACATTCTGGGATACATCATGACAGAGAAATCTCAAAGCCCAGGTCAATTATAACAGAAGATGTGCACCACCTTTGCCCCAGAACGTCTTCTGGGGCTGCAGTGTTTCAGACGAAGTCACCTGAAAAATGCAAGGAAATGTGTGTGGGTTTCTCTGTGGCTTTCTGCTTGTTTAGCAGGATACAAATAGCAGAAGGCTAATACTCCGTGTGTGTGGTTTGTGGTCGGGAAGAGGGAATAAAGTTGGCAGCTACCGCATTGTGCCGTAATTACTTTTTAATTAGAATTCATTGAATACAGATGGATTCTTCCTGTTCTTTCGCCCACTGATGTTTTTAATATTCCCACATCAGATATTATGAGGCAGTAGCCAGCAGTGAATTATATAAAATAACCCTGTAGCTGGTAGTGACTTACAGAAAGTAGACAACTTAACCATTTGTCTTAGATGAAAAATGATCTTACACCTTTTTGTGGATTCTATTGCTGGTTTGTTGATATAGTGTTTGTTTACTCTCATTCCTGCAGGAAAAAAAATATCATAGTTCTTGTATCAAATTACTGTAACTGACTGGAACATTTTTTTTTCATATAATGTACCATCATTTTTTTTTTCATGGTGACACTGATAAATTTGCAGGATTTCTCATTCTTTCCCCTCTTACCAATGAATAACTTGAACCCAAACGTGAATGGAATGCACAATTTCATGCTGTTATAAAAAAATCATTGCTCATCACATTCTAATTGTAACGAAGTTTGAACCTGAATAGCTATTTGCGGTATTTTGATAGAAATAATAAGTAATTTCCATTTTTTTGCTCCAGGGTCTCTCTACATGAACTGACATATGATGCATTTTTGAAGTCACACTTAATAATTCCCTTTTCATTATAAACAACCGCACCCTTGTTGAATAGCAGATCTAAAATTAGGCTTACAGAGGCCTATGTAATATACCTAAGAAACATGATTTATTCTAATGCAATAATGGCATAGATTTATAAAGCTTGACTACTCCAATGCTCCTCGTTATGGTTGTAAAATATTTGTGGCCGCTGTGGGATTTTCTAGATCATTATTTTAAAAAAGGAAAAACCCATTTTGACAGATGAACTGGGGCCATTCTGAGCAAATCATATAACAAGGCCTCCAAAGAGGGGAGCACACACTTATTACTATGGCAACCCAGATCAAAACACTATTTTAGTGGAGAGTTTCCAGTTTTACAATGCAATGATGATTGTTTATAGTACCATTGAAACCAGATTCAGCAAAGGTTTAAGAAATGAGCTGACAAGAGGAAAATCATTATAGATAAGCTGGGGATACCTGAATGGAATAGCATGGAATCTGCCATTATTTGATCAAATGCTAGAATGTATTGCCCAGGACAATAAAAATAATGGAAGAGAATCCGGATGATGAGAACACCCCGAAGTTTCTTCTGTTAACTGATTTGCAATAAGATTAGTTGTATCTTAAGTTAAAACATGAAAAGCAAAGAGCCCTTTTAAGTACATTTCTTTCATATCTCTTATTTTTCTATCTGCAAAATACCTACTTGTAACTTAAAGTTGTAGGCTAATGCTTCGTTTCCTAACATATTCCATTTGACAGTGTAACACAGCGCAGCTCAAGAACTACGCCCATCACACAGGGCTTTGTGCCTGCGCATGTCTATCCACACAAAGTGACAGCTGTTTGCAGTCCTGCTCAGTTATTTTCATGTAAGTGGAATTTTTACACAGAAAGAGAAAAATTGTCTGGATCATGAATTGTCCACTTTGCTGAATCTGTCTCAAAATACATAAAAGACACTACTGGGTGGACCAAGTGCACTGGAGGATTGAATAATCATGTATTTGTTTAGCAACTGTTTATTGAGCATCTCCTTTGTGCCCACCGGTGTGCACAATGGGTGTGCCTGCTGCTGGGTGTGCAGTGGGGGAGTTTATGGCCCAGTGGGGGTGTGAGGTGAGGGCCATGGGGGAAATACTAAAAAATACGGAAATAGAAAATAACTAGATGGAAATGGAGTTTGGATCCTTTATAAAACTTATCAACCTGAATAGTCTTAAGAAGAACCACATTTATTGAACGTCAGCTTTATGCAGAACTCTGTGCCAGGAGCTCTACACACAATGATCTCATTTAATAATCAGAGAAATTGCAGATCATATTATGTTTATTTTGCAGAGAAGTAAACTGAGACTCAGAGAGGTTAAATAAAAACTCTCAAGTGTATGGATCCAATATATATGTAGCACTTATTATGTGCCAGACACTGTCATAAGCATCTTAAAAATATTAATTCATTCAGTCCTCATAATGTAAATCAGTATGGTTGTTATTCCCAATTTAAAAATAAGGAAAACAAAGCACAGAGAGGTTGAATAACTTGCTTCAGGTCACACAGCTATTAAACAGCAGAAGCAAGATGTGAGCCCAGGAAGTGTGCACTGATACTACTAGGCAGTAGAGGCATGTGTTGTATGTGATCAAATAGCTGTAACCCGTTGTCTGTAGTCAACGATCTGTAATCTGGAAGTAATAAGCAGTTGTAAGTGATCAGCAACACGGCTGTTATCTAAACCAGGTCTGCTGACCTACCACCCACTTCTCTCCTTCACTATCATCACCTAAGTCCAAGCAGCTATCCTCTCTTACCTGGACCGTTTGTGATTCCCTTCTCTGGTCTCCTGACATCTAATCTAGCCCACACTCCAACTAGAGCAATCTTTCTAAAATGTAAATTTGACTGTTTCTTTTCTGTCCCACGGTCCTCAGTCTTCTCCTTCCCTCAAGATCGGTAGTGACTTCCCACTGCTCTTAGCATACACTTGAAGATTCTTAACACTGCCTTTGGGGTCCTGGATGATCTGCCCTTATCTATTTCCTAGGCCCAGATCCAGGCCATGGGCTTCTTATTTCCCCATACCCCAAACGATTTTGGTTTTAATTTTTAGCTTTAAAAAAACACCTTCAATTGATAAATGTTCTCCATATTTCCTTTCACTTTTCTCTCATCGTTCCAACTGTATTTGCTTAGATATTAGTCTCCATTTTTTTCCCTGCCAATTTTCCTTTTTTCTTCTTCTTCTTCTTCTTCTTCTTCTTCTTCTTCTTCTTCTTCTTCTTCTTCTTTTTGCTGCTAGGCTTTTTATTTAAGTGAAGAAATTCAAGTCATTGTCAGCTTTTTAAAAATTCCTCTTTATCGTTGAAAGTCGAGGGCAAGAGAAACAAAAGAAAAAATAAACAAATGGCTACATTAAACTACAAAGCTTCTGCACAGCAAAAGAAACCAGCATCAAAATGAAAAGGGAACCCACTGTATGGGAGAACATATTTGTCAATGATACATAGGATAAGGGGTTAATTTCCAAAATATATAAAACACTCCCTGCCACTTTTATTTACTCATTCACAACTTACAGTGCTGACCTCCTCCATATAACTCAAGTGGTAAGTTTTCTGCAGATTCTTCATCTGTTCAGTGGAGTCACTGGAATGCAATTGTAAGGGTTTCTTCCAAGCAGGTCCTACTGCCCTCCTCCACCCCGTGGCGTGCGCTGGGAAATACAACCAAGCAATTAAGCACATTTGGAGGATCTATTTGCTTTCCCAGAATCTCTTCTCCAAAGGAAAATTGAATTTCAAACCAGGATACAAATGATTTGGTCATTGCCTTCTCCTTAGGGTTTTCTTTTCTCTTGAATATCAATGACTCACTCCATATTTCACCATTTTTGGACTTTTTTTCTCTGCTCAGTTTTTTTCTTCTTTATAGCTACTCTTGGTTTTGTTCAGCTCCTCCTTTTTTCCAGGAGGTTTGTTCTTCACACTTATCTCCTCTGTTATTTTACTGCTGCTATTTTCCTTGAACCACAGACTCTTTTGGCCATTTCTCCTGCAACTGTTCATTCTGCTCTCCATGTTTTTCTGTCTATTCCCTTGGAGTTCTCATTCCTTTCTCATCCTTCTTTTCAAGCTGGTCTGTTTGCACTAGTGGGGGACACATGGTCTCACAGCCACTCTGCCAAAGGCCTGGCCAAAGCACCAAGTGGAGCTTTCTGTGGTGTTTCATTTTTATCACGTTTGGCAGGACACAGGAGTGACAAGCTAAGTTTCTGTTTCAGAATCAACATCTCTTGCAGCCAACCCCTTACCCAAGAGTATGAAATGTAGTCATGTTAATCAGGAAAGTATTTAAACAGGTGAGGACTGATAATAAAAATGTATTTTTGCACTATAAAAAATGATGAGGGCTGGATAATGTATTTTAACACATAGCTACAGCCAGACAGGCTTGGGCTCAAATCCCAGCTTTCCCAATATTAGCTACATGGTCTCCATTTTCACCTGTGAAATGGGGAAAGTGACACCTTCTTACAAGGAAGTATATAAAGCATAAAATACATTGCCTGGCATATACTGTTTATTCAATGCTATTTTCATTTCTTCTTTTCTAATGTGCATAACTCATCTAACTTCTCTGAGCCTCAGTAGTTACATTTGAGTCTAATAGTTTGATTCGTTTACGAGACTCACTTATATCAAAATTCTTTCCACGGTTTGGTAAAATAAGTCAATAAGTTCCCTTACTTTACTCTCCTAAGCTGTTTCAAGTTGAGTTCACAACCAAAAGAAAGTTGATTCTTCAAGACATGGCTTGCCTTAGCTTCTCTCAATACAGTATTGGCTTCTGTCTCTCTAAGTGGAATTCTCTATGAGATGAGACCCATGAGCGTGGACAAATCTTCCCTACCTAGTTTATTTCAATCCTACCACCACAGAGAAAGTTGCTCTCTTTCTTTATGAATAATCTTGGAGAAGAGCTTATTGGCTGTCTGGGGTATGTGCTCTTCTATGGCCAGGGGGATGGAGTTCTAAGGCTCCTAGACTCTAAATACCAGGTGCAAGGAATGTAGGAATGTTCTATAACATTAGAGAAAAGTTTTTCCCTAAAAGGGGCTAGAGATTCTGGGCATACACTGTAATTGGTGTCTACCACACCTACATTTATTTGCCTATCTACTGTTGAGGTTCATTACAAAATACACTTGTGAAATACTTGGAAAATACAACATTGTAAAACCTTATTATAATTTATTTTGTTACAAATTAGAACTATATACATTATGGATACTCAAATATATCACCATCATATTTTCTCCTGAATGTATTGTTTCAGAGACTATTGGCCCCCAAATATATGTGTATTACTCCATTTCCCCCAAAAGAAATCTCCCTATTAAAACATAAAACCAGGAATTACTCCAACCTTCAAATAAACCACAGAGTAACTCTCTTCTTAATCACACATAGACTCTGCTAAATGTCAAATTCTTTCTTTCCTACAATCCACTTTCTTGTTTCTCAACCAGTAGGATAGAAAGGCGATTTCAATGATTCATGTTTCTAAAGCCACCAAGTAACAGCCACTGTCCTTGAGAACAACTCAAGGAGCACAGACATCTCACTCCAGGTTGTGCAGTTCACTCCTGGCCTCGCCCAGGAGCCTTTAATTGGGCTGGAAGAAAGAGGCAGTCTCAACAAATGCCTCTGGAACATAACTTCCTTAGTTAAATATGGGCGTGTTCAGCCAGAAAACAGATAGTCCTCGCCCCTTGAGCGGCTCCCAGTTTGCTAGCGAACACGCGCGGACAAGCAGCAGAGGGGCTGTGGGAGCCGCAGGGGCAGCCGCCCAGTCTGCGAGGGCTGCGTGACGAACACCAGGGGCCAGTGGCCTACACAACAGAAATTTATTTTCTCAGAGTTCTTGGGGCTGGGAATTCCAAGATCAAGGTATTGGCCAATAATCTGTTTCCTGGTGAAGCCGCCCTTCCTGGCTTGCAGACAGCTGCCTTCCTGCTGTGTCCTGACACGAGGAGAGAAGAGAGCCTGCTTTCTGGGGTCTGTTCTCACGAAGGCATTAATCCCATCACCAGGGCCTCCCCCTCATGGCCTCTCATAACCCTAATTCCCACCCAAAGGACTCGTCTCTAAATACCATCATTTAGAGGAGCAGGGCTTCAACATACACATTTAGAAAAGACATAATTCAGTCCATAGCAGGGACCAATTCCTATCAAACAGTTCTGCAGGAAAGAATGGTTTAGGGGAACATCTAATAAGCATAATGTCATAAACCTTAGGGCCAACCATTGCTAAAAATCTATTCAAGGTTATTGATTCCAGGTGTATGGGTGGTGCCCCTGGCACTCTCGGGCTCTAGGGGGCGCCATGAAGAATAATTGTAGATTTGTGTTTTACATGATTTTTTTTATTGTTGAAAGTATTACAGATGTCGCTCTTTTTCCCCCTTTGACTCTGTCCTTCCCGCTTCCGCCCCCTCCTGCCTTCCCCAGCCTAGTGTCCATGTGTATTGGCTGTGGATATATATATGTATATACATTCTTTGGTTTATCTATTCCCACCCCTCCCCCTCCCGTCCCCATCCCTCTGGGGTTTGTCATTGTTTTACACAAGGAGTACATTTTTCTTTTTAAATTTGCACATTTAGCTGGTGACAGGACTGAACCTATTCATATTCAAAGATGTTATCGTTGCCGACATTTATTGTGTGCTTACTGTGTGCCAGGGTCCATGTGGGACACAGTCCATACTTTGTGGCCCGTGTTGTGCTGAGCAGTAGATAGGTGCACGCCACCTGTCTGGGTGCAGCTCCTGCCGGGTGCAGCCGTCAGTACGGGTCGGTGCCTGGCTGCCTCGGAGACCGGAATCTCAGCCACTGGCTGCCGGAGCCTCGCTCACCGCCTGCCACACCCTTGGCCCCTCCCTGAATTGGACACCAAGTCAGAAACTCAGGCTCGGTCCCTTCCCCTGCTGCTAGTCCACCTTCCGCGCAGACAGCAGACCTCCGCCCGCTGCCCGGCCCGGGCGCCACCGCCGGGCGCAGCTGGAGCTGTCGGCGTGCCAGCAAACGCTTAGCAGGGGAAGGGGTAGGGGAAGGGAAAAGTACAGTACATGTGTGTTGCCAGTTATTTAAAGTGGGCCAATTACCTCAAACTGTAAAACAATGCTCAAGTGTAAAGAGCTACGAATCGCTTTAACAAATGCAGTAAGAGTTCTCACTGCTTGCTCCGTTTGCGCCGTGGAGGGGCGTGCGGCTGGCGGCTGTGGGCGATGTTCGCAGTTCGCTCTCACCCTGTATTCCTCAGATCTGCAGACAGATAAAAGCGGCTAAGTTGGTGTAACCTAAATGCTGCTGTCTTACGAAGACTGAAGATTAAACCACCTAATTTCCTGGCCCTGTCTACCGGTTTTGGGGGTGGTATTTTCGTTGGTGGTTTTGGTCTGAGTGATCCGTGGGCCGCCTGTAAGAGCTGCAATGTCCTAGGTCAGGGCAGCCGTGGGACAGAAGGCCACAGTCACACCTCGAAGCCAGCAGCCAGTTGTGAACTTGAATGGAAGGCCACGTGGCAAGGACCACGCAGGGGTCACGGAGAAGGTGGCCAGCTCAGAGAAGATAGTTCCTCTCCTGCCCTAGCCGAAGGGAGGCGGGGAGAAGGAAGAGTGAGCTTCAAAACAACGATGCTGTGCTCATTCCAGAGCAATTATTCCATCTGGGGGTTAATTGCTATAGTGTGAACCCAGGCACTGTCTAATTAGGAATAAGCTTGTACTCGGGAACAATTACCCAGCTAATTGGTCTAGTGCATGTATAGCTCTGAAGGCTGGTGCTAAGAAACAAGGGTAAGAGACAGGATCCTCCCAATTCTGGGGTGTTTCACAGAAAGGACACAGAGTGTCAGTGGGAAGCGACCTTACAGATCACTTGGGCCACAGGCTCATTTTGCGAAGGAGGCCCCACTCACAGGAGGTTGATGGCAGGGCAGCGCTACAGTGTCTTCCCTCCAGTCTCCCAGCCCACTGTTGGCTGACTAATAGCCACACTGTGTTTGACAGACAGGATCAAATCACTGCAAAGAGGGCACACCTGGAAGTTGGACTTCCGCCAAACCCTGACCACCAGGAGGGTTTTAGGGTGAATTGTATGTTTACGTACCACCCATCCTGTTCATGGGATGCCAAGTTCTCTGGAAGAAATGTAAATCAGATGGGGCCCAGGTCTTCCTAGCCCTTCCAGAGTCTCATTTATTTCAACAAAACCATTCATGCCTGGAAGAAACATTTATTGATCCTCTAGTATGTGCCTCTATTAGGTAGCAGGCCCTAGGCTAGGTGCTAGGGACACTAATGTAAAGAAGACATAGTCCCTACTTCATCTACAGAGATGAGAGTTAGACTGGGAGCTTCCAGTACAACTGATTTCCACGTGTGGTGAAAAGGGCATATGCCTGTTTTTTTTTTTTATCTTCCCAGAGGACATTTTTCCATTTTTTGTTCAGATAGAGTGGGAGGGAGAGAGAAGAAAAGAGAGAGAGAGAGAAACATTGACGTGAAAGGGACACATCAAGTGGTTGCCTCCCGTACGATCCAACCAGGGATGGGGACAAACTACAACCGAGGTCCGTGCCCTTAGCAGGAACCGAACCCGGGTCTCTCTGGACCACAGGTCAACACTCTAACCACTGAGCCAAACCGGCCAGGGCACGCCTAGACTGTTTTCAGAGGAGACTCGTTCTTCTGTCCACCTGCCTCTACTCAGTATGGTTAGCCAAACCCTTTGCAGGGGACACAAGAGGGCCCATGTATTACTCACCAGTAGGAGTGAGGGATAGTTTACATATAGAAAAATTTCCTGCCTCAGAGAAAGCCAGTGCATTTCCTTATAGTTTCAAAATATGTTCAGTAATATCTTTCCACAGTATCTGTATTTTATTTCAGATTATCTGAACGAAAAGCAAACACACGCAAAGCTGTAATAGGCCCTTTTATGTTGCTTGAGCATTTAGAGACAGACTATTCTTTACTGGAAAGAAGATATTTAAGAGAATGCTTTCTCTTTCTATGGGAACTAAATAGTTATCAAGGGACTTTTCTCCTAGGAATTAAACCTTACATAGCAACTGCACACATATTAAAAGTAGTGTCAAAAGTACGCGTCTGCCGGGAGGCGGAGTAAGGGAAGAGGTGTGGAGGGCGTCTGCGGCAATGCACAACAGAGTGGAAAGTGGGAGTTGATCAGCTTTACATAGCAATTTCTCAGCTTGATCAACGACACACAACACAAGGTGGCCTTCAAACGCTTGCTTGTGTGTATTCATTACTTACTTGCTCATTCAAAAAATATTTGTTGAGTTCTTAGATGTGTCAGGCCCTTTGCTTGAGGCTGAGTGAAGAGGGTAACACGAAGCAGATACAGCGCCTGGTTTTATGACATGGGTACTGTCGTGAGGAGATAAACGCAACGTATCATGTGTGTCAGTCCACCTGGGCTGTGATGCCACAGTAACAAAAAACTTCCTGTTCTCGCCCTGGCCGGTTTGGCTCAGCGGTTAGAGCATCGGCCTGCGGTCCAGAGAGACCCGGGTTCGGTTCCTGCTAAGGGCATGTACCTCGGTTGCAGTTTGTCCCCGGCCCTGGTTGGTCCTGTGGGTGGCAGCCACTCGATGTGTCCCTTTCACATCGATGTTTCTCTCTCCCTCTATTCCTGTCTCTCCCTTCCACTCTACCTGAACAACAACAACAACAACAAAAAAAATAGGAAAATGTCCTCGGGTGAGGATAAAAAAAAAAAAAAAAAGATGTCTGAGGAATACAGTAGACCCAGACACATGGAAGTAGGGCACAGACTGACATCCCTCAGAAGAGGGGATGGGGGGTGGGGGGGTGGGAAGAGATAAACCGCAGAACTTATATGCATGTGTGCATGACCAATGGACATGGACAACTAAGCTGGAGACAGGGTGGAGGGGGGGTGGGGTGGGGGTGCCAATGGGGTAAAAAGGTAAAATATCTGTAACAAAAAAATAAATAAAAATTCATAAAAAAAACAACAACAACTTCCTGTTCTCGTGACTTGTTACAACAAAGGCTTATTCCCTGTCCCCTTGAGGCAGAGAAAGAGTGACGATACACTATGGCTCCAGCATTTTTGTCTCAGAGTACATTTCCTTGCTCAAAGAAGTCACATGGCCAAACTTGATGTCAATGGGATGGGGACGTTTAATCCCCCAACAGAGAGGACTCTGGTATAAAGGGCCACACATATTTCTGAATAAGTAATATAAATATACCAACACTTAGAAATGAAAAATTATGTCAATAATGATAAGAAAAGCTATGGGAAAAAAGAACAGAGGGTTGTGATGGAGAATAATGATGGAGAGTGATTTAGGCTGGTGTTGGCAGCTCAGGAAAGGGTTCCCTGAGGATGTAACATTTCGGCTTAACCCAAAATGAAAGAGAAGTTATCCAGTAGAAGGGTTTGTGGGAACAGTGTAACAGACAGAGGGTCATGTGCAGGAGGCGTGGGAGAACTGGCAGGCTTGAAATGTTGGAGAGTCAGTACCACGTGATGTCAAGAGTGGAGGACCAGGAGCTGGACACCCTAGATTTAAATCCCAGACCAATTCTTTACTAGCCATATCTTACTTACCTCTCTGTGCCTCAGTTTCCTTATGTGTGATCATAGGAATAACAGTTCTGACCTTGGAGGGGTGTTGTGAGGATTCAGTGTGCTCCGCTCATGACAGGTGTTATTATGGATGGAAAGACCCCGGTGGCTGAGACGTTGTGAGCTAGACAAAGAGGGAAAGCCACGAGGCTGGAGGGTAGCTGCACCCGCTGGAGCTGTCAAAGGCTTGGCAAGCTTTGGGGTTTTAATTCCGAATACAATGTGTTTTAAACAGGGGTGTCACTTAGTTCAATGTATACTTTATAACAGCCTCCTATCATATTCTGGGGAGTGAGATATTCTCCATCTAAACAATTATCCATTGTTGAAATGAAATCTTAGTTACAGATCTTAGAGATATTCTGAGAAAGAATGGACGGAGGAAGGGAATAGAGGGAGAGGGGAGAAAAAGTAAATTTCAGACTAGAAAAGATAACAGGGAGAAGGGTGAGAGATGAGAGAAGAGAGTGGCAGCTCCCCCCCCCCCCCCCCCCCCCCCCAGTTTTCACAATACTAGAAAGAAGGCATTTGTTGTACTGAACCTGGGGAGGAGACAGAAGGGAGGCACAGGCTGTTCTTGTGAAGGTCTCAGCATCCGGGCAGCGGGCACAATGAAAGGCGGGCGACTGTGTGGGCTGAGCTGCAGCCTGGTTCAAAGAGGGGTCCCCTGACCTCTGAAACAGTGGGTGGGAAGGGGAGTGCGCCACCACTCTGATGACTTCAATATGGAAATGGCTTTCACACATGAGCAGATTCTTGTGGAAAGTGGCTCAGTCCTTCGGCTTCCCCACACAGTCAGCTCTGGTCCTCCCTCGCTTCCCCCACCTAGGAGCCTGGGCGGCTGCTGGGACACAGGGGTGAAGGGTTGGACAAGGCTCCGTGTCGTCTTGTGGTGCTTTGCTTTGGGTGCGATGGCATTGCTTCATCAGCTGGATGACAAAACACTGTTAATGGCACCAATAAAGAAGTGTGAATGTAATTTTCTCCTCCTTGTTATTTCCTCCGCATTTGGCATATTATTTAACAGATCAACTGGCCCGTCATGATCCCTCAGGAAGCCAAGTCTTTCTTTTTGTGCTGGAAGATTCCTAAAATGCAGTGTAGCTCAGATATAAGCTCATCAGCCGGAAAGAGGCCGCATACATCTGGAGCGTATGAACGATACCAAATGAGAAAGTGACTGAGTTCACTGTCAGTTTTGCAAGCTTTTGCAAAGGGTGGTGGCAGCCTTTGAAGTACTGGTGCTTTGGAGGAAAGAGCAGCTAGAGAGAAGACGTACAACCTTACTTCTTTGGCCATATTAAAATATATGTGTATGTTGAGTTGGAGGAGATGTAAAGCTGAGAGTGTATGTGATCGGAATAAAGGCAGTATTTTCCAAACTTTGGAGCGAGCAGACCTGGCTGTGATCACAGCTACCATGTATTGAGGGAAAACTCTGGACCAGGCACTGTGGGGACACTTGGCTGGATGAACACACTCCTTAAGACTAGCACGTGCAGTAGGCAGTGTTATCACTCCACTCTATGGGTGACATAGCTAAGTTAGGTAATTTACCCAGGGTCATCCAATTTATAAGCTCGGGTGATCTGGCTTTAATCTGATCATGTCACAATCACACACATGGAACTTCTGATATACAAAGTGATGAAGAGAGAAGGACAATACAGGCATGGGCACTCGCTTTGGACTATGTGCCCTGTGTGCAAGAGGGAAGAAGGATGTGCTCATGTGACCTTATAATGGCGTGGACATTTCAGGAAGGAAAAGCAAAAAGCTCTTATCTTTGCAAAGCAGTCCTGGGTGAGGGTTGCAGAGGCAGACTTTTCACCTCATGTCTATTTCCAATTATCATGCTTGACCATGGCTGTGTTTTACTACTGTGATTATATGTGTTTTGGGGTTTTTAAAAAAGATAGAGATAATTTTTTTATACGTTCACGAAGCCATAAATAACCAGAGGGTTGTTGATTAATTTTCAACAGAAAAAAAAACTTGAAAAGAGATGTTGATGCATCATTTCCATGTATGCTCATTTTTAAACAACCATGATGGAGGTTGCAGTGCCCGAAGCAGGGTATCATGGCTTTGAAGTTTCAGGGTTTCTGTTCATTAATTTCTTGGGGAGCAGGAGAGAGAAGATGTTGCCACATACGTTCTCAAAGCTTTAGGATATTTCCCCCCTTTGCTTTTTCCTACAGTCTGTAGCTAGGCTCCAGTCTTCCCTAGGACAATGTTTTTATTTTTTATGTTTTAATTTAAGATTATTTGAAGCTAATTTAGGGGTAAATCTAAAGGAAAGAAGTATATTTGACAACTTTATGAGTTATATTAAAAGTAATGATGCATGTATAATCGAATACCCCGGAAGACAAATCCATCCAGAACCACTTTGCAAATGTGCCTGGAAAAGCAGTACGGAAATGGACCCTGTGGAAACACACTGTTGTCCATGTTGCCAGGTATAATTTCGTTCAGGGCACTGTTGGGCCTCTTTTCTCCGTCTCCTCCTTTACCTTTGAGATCAGTCCCCTCCTCCCCACCTATGATCCACTAGGTGGAAACCAGAGCAATTAGCCAGCTTCATTGACAGTGATTTTAAAAATGGGCTCTTACACCGTGAGACAGTTCTGACCGGGCGCGTGGTTCTTCACAAGGGGACCTCCCCCGAGTGTTGACTGTCTCTGTGAATTGTCTGCTGTGAAATGGTCGTTGCAGTGTTGTGTTGGGCCAGATAATAAGCCAGATTTGTTTTGTGTGAAGGAAATTGCTGCTAGATTTGGCCAAACTATGAGTTAAATGCACACATTACCACCTAATTGTTCCAATATGAATACAAGTGACAAATTCACCCCCGTGTTTCCAATTAGGAAGACAGGTCCACCGTCAAACACCACAATACATTCTTAAAACGAAACACACACATTTTTCATCCCTGATCTATATGTTAATTCACAGCCACAAGTATTGAGCTCCTGTAATACGGCAAACCCAGCTACAGGGACTGGGGGTTCTAGAACGAGCAGGACATGGGACCCCCCGCAAGAACCTCAGAGTCCGTGTGTGGCAAGCAGGGGCCATGGGGTTCAAAGAAGAAAGGAAATGACACCCCACAGTCACCTTCCTCGGGCCAGGTGCTCTGCCAGGAGCTTTAAACAGACTCTCTCATTTAATCCTCCCCACAATTCTGAGAAATGGGTTTCCCTCCCCATTTATATGTACTGAGAGAGCACACAAAGGAACGGGATTTGAACCCATTACTGCCTGACTCCCAGCCCACTAGCTTCTCCTTATTTCATGATCCCTCTAGACAGAAAAACTCTCCTTTTCTTCTAGTCATAACAAAACTTTTCAAGTTCGTAATCCAATTTGTTTTTCATAACACCCTGGGAGGTTGGCAGGTAAGGCATCGTTTCCATTCTCCTTCCCACGGAGCGGGGCCGCAGAGTCTGAGCAGCAGCCTCCAGGCCCCAGCTGGTCAGAAGAGGTATGGGGACTGACATGAGAAACATGCTTCTTCACACAAGGTGTCCCTCAGCACCCAGACCTGGGTCCTAGGCTGAGCTGAGCATGAATTTGAATTGCAAGGAAGCAAAAATAAAAGCACACAACCCTAAACTGAGTAATACCCACAGGGAGAAAGAGTTAACAGCATTCTTGTTAGCAAAAAGCCACTGTTCATAAGTGATATACTGAATTGCGATGGCACTTCTAGTGTGCATTACACGTTTATTCAGCTGCAAAGGAGGTGAGGTGGTGGAGGACCAGAGGTCAGGAAGAAGGGCTAAGAGCCAAAAAGCACTGGGCTGAATCCTTTCTGCCCCTGGATAAATGACTTGACCTCCCTGTCTCTCTGTGTGACCTTGAACAAGTCCCTTAACTTCCTCATCCATCTCAGCTAGGAAATGTGTTTGTAGTGTGTGTGTGTGTGCATGCGTGTGTGTGTGTGTCAGGATGTGGGGGAGATGTCACCATACATCAAATGCTGTGGCTGAAGTGAGCTCCTTGGGGAAAATGTATCGCAGTCTCCTTGCCCCCACCAGAAAGTTTTTCTCGCAGCGTGGCAAAAGGTGCCACTTTTTAATAACATCATTGGAATATCAGCTTTTTGCAAGATACAGTGGGACGAAGTGCCGTGTGCCATCCTGTGACATGATAAAAGAAGAGGCGCCTGTGTGAGCTCCCAGGCAAAGCCCCTTCAGGAGGGAGGGCCTGGTCCTCCCGGGCGCAGGCAGCTGGCGGACGAGCAGACATAGGAAGTTTGTCATATGGCAGAACACACGCAGACCTCTTGCAGTATGAAACCCTTCACTTCCCATACCTTGGGGTGAGTTTTTAGTCTTTCTCTTTTAATTATCGCGGTGGTCATCAGAAAGGTGGGGGAGCACGCCTCTGAGCTTGTGGGGCCAGCCACCTCCTGTCCTGGCTCAGAGCGCTGCCACCGCAACTAAACCCAAGAGGCGTCCCCAGATGGAGGAGGGCGCTGGCTTTGTCTGCTCGTCCTCCTTCCCTTGGGGCAACAGCAGCATCTGACATCTGGGCAGGTGTGCGTTGTCATCTCGGCGAGCGTGCACTATTAGAGCCTGGTGCCAGCTACTCACACAAGCCCAGGGATGAGAGCGGAGTAGGGAGAACGGAACAGGTCAAGTGGTCTCTGGGCATCTGCCCCTGGTGACGCCAAAGGAAAATCCCATATCCTTGTGGGCAGTGTGGAGAGGGGGGAGCAAAGAATATGGAACCTGAGTCTGAAAGCCTGGTTTTCTCTTATCACTGGACCACCAAGGTTGGTTTGGCTCAAGTGGCCAGCGGGCAAATGCCCCTTCCTTACTCTCGTCAGTAACCGCCCTCCACAGTGAGGCCGGCTGGGGCGGAGTAAGACTGTCCTGATCAAGGAGGACCGCTGACTCTCTGGAGCGCTTCACATCCTAGAACCCCAGAACTCCCACCCCCGCTCTTGGGCTCTATTTGTAGAAATTCCGGCTCTGCCACTGAGTCTCGGATGATCACTCCAAGTCTGAGAGCCTCGGTCCTCGCTGTGAGGTAAGGATACTGACACGTGCCCTATCCAGCTGGAGTAAAAGGATCATTTGAGATGATGTGTATACAATGCTCGACAAACTCTAAAACTGTGTGCAAGTTGAAAAGATTCTTGTCATGTTTTCACTATGTGAAGGATTGGAAAGGAAGGGAGAATCCTATGAACCAGTTGCTATTCCTGCCCTTGGCCGTGTCCCAGGAGACAGGTTTGGTCTGCGCTCAAGCCCTTCGGGCCCTGTACAGATCTCAGCACTTCCAGAAACTCCACTTCTCTGTTTATTGGCTGGTCGGTGAGTGCCTTAGAATCCCAGGCAATCCGACCTGCTAGGGACTGCAAAGGTCATCTGGAACAAGTCTTCAGGCTTCTGTACAAGTCAAAAAACTAGGCAAATCCTTTCCTCCCCACAGAACCTAGCACGGTGCTCAGCAATATGCCAGTCATTGAATAGCTATTTCTTAAGTTGGTGAATGGTTCAATGAACAAATTAATGACCTAGGGTAAAGAGTAATGCTGGCCAGAAATTCTTTACACATACTCTGAGACCATCTGACTATCCAGGAAGATAGCTGTGCCACTAAATACTAGCACTAACGACAGTAATGACAGTCATCGTTTCAAACACGCAGAGCATGTCACGTCCTAGGAACTATGCAGAGATTTATATAACGTTCCCATCTAATTTCAGACCTCACTGAGGCAAGCGCTACTATTATCCTCTGCAGGTGAGGAAACTGAGGTGTAGGGAAATTAAGACGTTTGTTCAAAGTCACTCAGCTGGCAAGCTGAGCTACCAAGATTAAAATCTAAGGCTGGCTCCTGTGCTCTCTGTAGGGCTCTGCTTTCCCCACGACTCCCTTCCTTAACATCCCTCCAGGACAATGGACCCTCTTTCTTTCGCGGCGCCTGATTCATTTGAGTGAGCTACGGCCTGTGCTTTGTTGCCTGGAGAACAAAGGGGCAGGAAAGGACCCCCCCTTAACTAACTTCCAGCTCAGTTCTTGAGAATTTGGGCTAAACTGATCCTTGGTCATGTAGTCAACTATGAATTTGACAAAAATGTCCAAATTGTCATGGCTTTGATTGTGCAGGGAAAGACAAGGGTGGTCGTTCTGAAAGAGGCTGTCGTAGTCAGGAGGAAATGCAAATGGAACTGAAGGATCTCATGCTCTTTAAAGTCACCTTTTCAGAAGCCAGCCCCAGCCCTCTGAATAACAGAACACACTGCCTCCTTCACTGTTTTTTATATCCTCACCCGAAGATATGTTTATGGAGTTTTAGAGAGAGAGGAGTGGGGGGAGAAACATTGATGTGAGAGAGAAACATCAATCGGATGCCTCCCATACGGGCCCTGACTGGGGATTGAACCTGCAACCTAAGTATGTGTCCTGACTGGGAATCAAACCCACAACCGTTCAGTGTATGGGACGATGTTCCAACCAACTGAACCACCCGGCCAAAACACCTCCTTCACTTTTGATCCCTTTCTCTGCTTTATTTTTCTTCATAGGACCTACCTATTACCACCACCCGAGGGAAGGTATGCTGTTTGGTCTGGGGCTGTCTGCTGTTCCCCGGGGAAGATGGAGCAGGACCTCTGTTCTGGCCACTGCTACATCCCTAATGTCTAGAACAGTGTCTGCCACATGGGAGACACTCAGTAAATGCTTGTCGAATACATGTATTCCATTGTTTTGAAGAAATACATAAACACCTAGAGTAACGACTCTGTTCTTTAAGGATTGGATTGTGAAATGGTTGAAGCAAAGGTTCTTTCAGTTCTTTGCTTTTAGCGGGTGTCTAACGACTATAGTTTCTTTTTGCACAGCCTTCAAAACAAACTTCACTCTAAGTTTCCTCACACTCTGCTCTGTCTCAACATGTGCAGTGCCCCATGATACCCACCATCTGACGTTTAGATTATTTCTTGCAAATGGTTTGAAGCAGCATCACACATCATGGGGTGACATGACTGCCCCCAGAGTAGCTGGAATATGGGAGATTCAGACAGAAAAGTCTCACTTGATCAGCTGCATGTCTCCCGCTCCTTGAGATGTACCATCATGTGCCCTGGAATTGGTTGTAGAAAGATTTACTTCCTACTTGTAGGCAGAGGACCAGCTGAAGACAGGACTGATATTCACACATGCCGCCAAGGGAAGACACTGCGTTAGGTTAAGGGTTACACATGCTTTGCCTGAGGAGCTGGAAACAAAGATTTCATTGCCCACAGTGACATCTCCCACAATGAATTGGTGATGTTAATCTGAAGGCTCATTAATGAGATACAAATATAAAATAACTATAGCTCCTCTACCAGTTACTGTCTCATACTACTTGGACCTAATTATAGAGAGTCTTGTTAAAACAACTTGAAAACTTTAGAAAACTAAATAGTCAGATAGTCAATTAAATAGATTACTTTAAGGCACAATGAAAAATGCAATGTGTTTCTTCCCAAAGTTGAATGAGTCCCATATTCCTTTGCTTCGGTCATGACTGACACCTCTTCCAAAAACCAGTGTGTACCTCTTCATATCCAATGGTATATAAAGGATAGTTTTCTCTAAAATAGAATGCAAAAAAAAAAACCACACCCAAGTATTATTTTTTATATTTCTCCCATTTTTATCTTCCTTTTCACCCCAACATCGGATAGACATTGAGTTTTCTTTTTAATTGAAACTAATAGTGAGATTGTAGTATTTGCAGAAATCAACAGACTCTTTTGGACTAACATGTTTTCCATTACTCCCATCTAGATCCCAACTCTGCAAGCAGGCAGACCATTATAAAAAAGAAAGCTCATGTCTTTAGTCTGGACTCAAAAAAATCTATCCTAAGAAAATAGGCTATTTTGTCCTAAATGAGTCACTCAGTCAACAACTACTTACAGCTAGATGCTGTTTAGGGTACAGAGGAAGGTGTGCCGCGTGGCCTTTGCTTTTGGTCTATTCAAGCGACTATTAGTCACCGTTCCAGAGCTAAGCTGTGTGGCACGAACAATACTATTAGTTAAAAGCTCACGGAAGTACACAACTGTGACCCAGAAGAGACTTAATAAGGACACTTACAAAAAAGAAAGAAGAAGTTCTTGCAAATTGTAGTTCATGGTTGCCTGGTGCTTACTTAAAAATACCCATAAGCAAAAATTCTTAGAGCCTCACTGAGGCTGTGTGGTTTTCAGCTTCCCCATCAGCTTGAACATCCAGGGATCCCACAGAGAGTTGCGGGAGGAGCAGCCACAGAAATAAACAGAAGCCTTTGCTATCACATGCCAAGTTAAGTGTCGCATCTCTTGAGCATCCAGGTATCTGGGGCAGCCCCCTGACAATGGATGAAATGATATCACATCCACCCAGAAAACAACCCAGCAGAAACAGTGAGCTGGCACATAAACCCACAAGCTCGGCTTATAACGTGCAGCAACGACAGACGAGCACACTGCACTCCCGCAGCCGCTCTGGAGAAAGAAAGGGAGTAAAATGTGTGAGAAAGCCCCGGTTAAGTTACGCGCTATTAGCCCCTACAGTGTGCTTCCAACCTATGTGGGTATATACATGTATAGATTTGAGGATACACACACACACACACACACACGCACACATGCAGGGAGAGAATGTCACAGTTAAATTTTTTACTATTATAATGAGGAAAGAGACCAACAGAAGGAGCTCCCTGGGCTAATTTTCTAGCCAGCAGCCACTGCAGTGTTCCCACTAGGAGAGCGAGAAGGAGTGAAAGCAGACTATAATAAATAATGACTGGCTCTGCTGGTCAGGAGGAATTAGCACTATGCGTGAGAAATCTAAGCATATGCTCATCTAGGAACTGTATCGGGGTGAAGGCTGAGGAGAGGGAGGAAAGTAAACCCGGGGTTTGGACACATCTCTAGGACACATTTATTTAAGTTGAAAGAAAAAAATGTAAGACAGGTTGCATCACTAAAAGTTATGTATTGCTAAGTCTAAGACTCTAAGCACCCGAGGTCCCCCCAATTTAAATTGCTTTTTAACTTGTGGCTTTGTAAGGAGAAGCCAAGCTACTTTACATTTCTTATAGGCTTCTGCTCCAATCCAGTGTCTTTGTGTCAGCTTCTGTGTCTTAGCAGCAAAAGACTCAGAATCCGTATTCTGCGCTCACCTACAGAGATCTGTTCTGTGTGGTAGAAAAACAGGACCTAGAAATTCAGGGAAATGCAGGGCAAAACATTTCCCAGCTCTGGAAAGTCAGTTTTGCCTTTGTTTCAAATTTACTTTGATGTGTCGCAAGCAAATAATTCAACATCAAACCAAGGTAGGCTTGAATGTTCATAGGATGAAAGGAATGGCTGGGCATTGCTTATCTTATACGACTTTCCTAGAAAATGAAAGAAACAAAGTCTATAGGTTGAAGGATTTTAAAAAAAATGTTTGTTTGTTTTTTACCTAATTGATAGTCTATGCCCAATCTGTAACCATGTGCCTTGCATAGAAAGAGACTCAGACAGACTAGTAATATATTCTTCAATAGTCAGAGGCGTAATATTTCCTGCCTAAAGCAAGTAAAAAAAAAAATCTAAGAAAAATAAACAAGACCACACGATATTGGACATCAACCAATGAAGGAGAGTGTACTTGAGAGATGGGTAACAAGTGAGGGGAGACCTGTGATTGACACAGATTTGGGTACAGAGTTCTCATTCAATAGCAAGCCAATGTTTACTATAATTCCTCTTAATATAGAAACCCTGGTATAAAATAAAAATCCTTTGAAGAGTTATTCTGCATAACACAAAGAGTTCCTGACAACAAACTTATCTGAATGTATTAGTTCATTTTAGGCTTCTGTTGCTCTCTACTGGGTAAAGTTGCATGAATTTATAATGAAAATACCTCCATGCCTATGTCTTCATGCTAATAAATGTACAGCCTGGCCCCTGTAAATAAATGCCGATTTTCTGGATCACATTATGGCATTCTCGGGATCAAGACCTATCTCTCTTTTAAGCCATTTAGAAACCAGTGTGTTCTATTCTCCCTCTTGTGTCATCAAGAGGAACAAAGATAGGACCAGTTTGTCAGAACGTAGACTTCACCTTCCTTCCAACAGAACTAATGTAGTAAAAGTGTGATAGGACTTAGGACAAGCAAAGTCTAATTTATCATCATCTAGGTAAAAGTCTCATGCAGTAAAAATGACTGGATAAAATGTCACCAACATGGCCTGGCCAGTGTGGCTCAGTGGCTGAGTGTCAACCCATGCACCAAGAGGTCACTGGTTCTATTCCCGATCAGTGCACATGCCCAGGTTGTGGGCCCAATCCCCAGTGGGAGGCATGCAGGAAGTGGCCAATCAATGTTCTCTCTTATCAATGTTTCTATCTCTCTCCCTTTTTCTTTAAAATTAATAAAAGGAAAAAAAAAATAAATGTCACCAACATGGAATGGCCTTATTTAAAATACTGACTATATTGCATATGCTTGAAGTTCCCTTGATGAACCGGAACAGGTGAGCTGGGGTACCAGTGGAAGGCAGAGCTACTTCCCAACCGGAAAGCACATGCCATACAAATTAAAGCACTGCGGCCAGCCCTGGCCAGTTTGGCTCAGTGATTAGAGCGTTGGCCCGTGGACCAGAGAGGTCTGGGTTCGGTTCCCGCTAAGGGCACGTACCTCGGTTGCAGTTTGTCCCCGGCCCTGGTTGGGGTCGTGGGGGTGGCAACCAGTCGATGTGTTCCTTTCACGTCCATGTTTCTCTCTCTTCCCCCCTCTCTCCCTCCCGCTCTATCTGAAGATAAATGCAAAAATGTCCTCGGGTGAAGATAAAAATAAATAAATAAAGTACTGTGGCCAAAGAGCAAACACAAATTTAAAGTCAAAGAGAAAATATTTCAGATAGAAGGATTAGTTTGTGATGGAGGTGATTTTTTCATGGGCAAATCTGTGTGGCCATGCTTCAGAGTAATTACTACCAGGGTTTACTTATGAAACAAGGGCAAATGAATATCCGGGATAATGCAGAGAGGGTCGCATTGTGCCTATATTAGTGCTATTACTTTTATAAGGTGCTTCAGTAACTCCTTAGCCAAATATTTATTAAGTGTCCACTATATGGCAAGAACCTGGGATGGAAGAGTGATTAAACCACAGCACAGGCTCCTGCCCTCGTAGAGTTTTGATCTAGGGAGGGAGACGGAGCAGAAGGCACTTCCCCGTGGTGTGATGACGCAGTGGATGGAGTCCGTGCTCCATTGCAACACTGCGAGCCCGGGGAGGTGGTGGGGGGCGATCAGTCGGAAAGGATCGCCAAAGACATTCTGGAGGAAGTGTTGCTAAGGCCTGAAGAAGGAAATGGAGTTACTCAGATAAAGGAGCGACATTTACAAAGGCCGGAGGAGAGAGAATGCGTGGCTCCTTAGAGGAACTGTCAATATTTTGGAGTGTGTCATTGCCGTTGGGCCTTACGCAACCCTGGGAAGTAGGTCAGGCAAAGTACTGCTCATTCCACTAATGAGGAAACGGAAGCGTAGAGACAGAGGTTGTAGAAGTGATCGGTGACAGGGCTGGCACTAAAAACCCAGGTCTCCTGATATCCAGTCGGATGCTCTTGCTCTTCATATTCACCATGTTCGTATTATACTTGTTGATTTGGCCACAGTACTCTGGAAAAGCCAAATCATGTAATAGGACTATCTAAAGTGACCCCAAAGAGCCTGGAGACAAGGAGTGAGAATAAGGTGGCAAAGCTGTTAGAATCCCAAACCAATTCTACAGGAAGAGCCAGTGGTGTTCTCATATAAGACCAATGACATCACGGTCGGAAATTTATCCACCAGTAGGGACACGTGCTCTTGACAGACAGGATGAACGTTTCTTTCAGAAATATGACCATAGAGCCACTCAGCCAACAGCTGGTTACAGCATATTTCTGAGCAGTTCTTTGATGACTGACTGCCAATGTTTCCACTGTTCCCAAAATTTTCAAGTCCTTTTAGAAGGTCAGAAAAGTGATGGCTCTTTTGGGTGGTTTTCAGGGGACACTTAGGTCTTAGATTTGCAGATGTTTCTACGGGTTCAAAATGAATACTTATAAGGTTAAGTTTGCTGAAGAGAGCTTACCAAATTATCTGCACATGTGATTTTTAAAAAACAACCAAAGAAACAAAAAACTAGATTCCTAAGTCCCACTGCAGACTGATTTAATTTTGGGGAGTTGGTCCCACGAATGTGTATAGTAAAAATTTTCTCTAGGAGATTATGATGGTCACTAAATTGTGGAAACCACTGATCTAGAGTAGATTACTAGTGAAGCTGAGCGGATGTCTATGATGCTGGTATAGACCAGTGCAATTGTGTGTCTTGCAGGGCCACAGGCCCCCAACCTCATCGAATTAACCCTAGAAGGTCTACCAAAAAAATGGTGATGAACTTGTGTAATCATTTAACTCTAATAATTCAAAAACTGATACCTCGGCAAAACCATGGAGACAGTAATAAGACTAGTGGTTCCCAGGGCTTAGGGGAGAAGTGGGGTTGAACAGGTGGAGCACAGAGGATTTTCGGGCAGTGAAAATACTCTGTCTATTACTACAATGATGGATACATATCATGATACATTTGTAAAAACCTAGAGAATGTATAACACCAAGAGTGAACTCCAAAGTAGACTGTGGACTTGAGTAAAAATGATATGTCAATGTAGGTTCACTGATTGTAACAAATATACCCCTCTAGTAGGGGTGTTGGGAATAGAAGAGGCTGCGCATGTGTAGGGAGAGGAGGTGGAAACTCCTTGCACCTTCCACTTAACTTTTCTGTGAACCTGAAGCTGCTCTAAAAAAAGTTTATTCATTTTTTTAAAAATGGGCAAAGGGCTTGAAGAGACGTTTTTCCAAAGATAAACAAATGACCACCCAACTCATGAAAAGGCACTCAAAGAGATATTTTTACACCCATGTTCATAACAGCATTACTCACACTGGCCAATGGTGGAAGCCATCCAAGCTTCCATGAACAGTTGAATGGATAAACAAAATGCAGAGTATATACTTACAATGAAAAAACACTCAGTCTTAAAATGGAGGGCAAATCTGACATAGATGAACCCCAAGGACATTTTGTCGAGTGAAATAAGGCGGTCACAAAAAGTAAAACGTTATATGATCCCACTTACATGTTACCTAGAATAGTCAGAAAGGGTGGTCGCAGGGGGGTTGGGGTAGGGAGAATGGGAAGCTGTTGTTTCATGGTTCTCAAGTTGCAGTTTTGCAAGATGAAAAGAGGTCTGGAGATCTGGAGGCTGACTGCATAACAATGTGAATGTGCTTAACACTTCTGAAGTGTCCACTTAAAAATGAGTAAGATGGTTAAAATAATAAGGCAATACATCTCCATAGTTAAAAGGTTGGAGTCACTTGGACCCATTTAGTAACTGTGTAATTTGTACAAATCACTAATTTCTCTAAATCTGGGTCTTCGTGTGCAAAATGTAGATAATATCTTCTCTTATGATTTTTGTGCAAATTAAATAAAGTGATATATTTAACACTCAGTACAAAACTTGCACACGATAAACCCTCAATACGTGATGGTGGTGGTGGTGATGATGATGATGATGATGATGGTGGTGGTGGTGGTGGTGATGACAGAGGTATGATTATAGATAAGGAGAAAGAATTTAAAGAAAACATAGGCCTTTCCTTTCAGGAGTTTACAAATGCATACCATTCAAAGGTCAATATATGCCACCCTTTACTATACTTTCTTGAGAACTTTTAGGCATAATGCATGTTCTAAATTTCAAATTTAGAATCAAGGTAAAAAAACACAGTTCCCCCAGGCCAAGGAAAATGATCTTCACAGAGCACGTAAATTCTAACCCTAAGATAGATGGAAAATGGTATATCTTAACTTTGCTAAAGTTGTTGCTACAACCTTCTTGAACTCTTGCAACAGCCAGTCAGCGCGTGTCTTACATGGTAGGCTGCTTTTCTTAGCTAGTTTTATACTGATATTTTCATTTCTAGGCCCAGACCTATCTCAAGTGTCAGACCAACTTTGAGAACAAAACGGCTTTAACAGTTCTCAAATCTCTCTCCCTATTAGTCTGACCCCAGTCTGACTCCTCCAGACTCCCCTGTACTGTGATGGTCGTTGGACTTGACTTATTCCCTCCTGACCTTCCTTTGTGGGCCAGTCTGTCTGTAAATCCCAACCCAGTAGCTGGGGTTTACTGCTGTATTAGTTTTCTATCGCTGCTGTAGCAAGTTACCATAAATTCACGGGCTTAAAGTAGCACAAATTCATTCTCTTATTGTTCTGGAGGTCAGCAGTCTGAAGTAAGTCCTAGAGGTCCTAAATCAAGGTGTCAGCAGGGCTGTTTGCTGCTGTACTGTGGCATGCAAGCAGCCAGCAGAAGCTGGAAGAAGCAAGGAATGGATTAGAATTTCTGGAGGGAGGGAGCATGGACCTGCCCTGTAATATTGATTTTGGACTTCTGACTTCCAGAGCTATGAGAGAATAAATGTCTGTTATTTTAAGCCACAAAGTTTGTGGTTGTTACAGCAGCCATAGAAAACTAATACAGTTTCCAGAAGGAAGAAATCCAGATGTGTAGTTTTGATGCGTGGGCCTTGATGCTTTCCAGTGCAGTCTCTGAAGTGGCATATTGGCCTCCCTGGAGAGCGTATTAGAAATGCAGTAGCTCAGGCCCCATTTCCAGACCTTCAGAATCTGAAGCCACATTTGAATAGGAATCCCAGATGCACATTAATGTCTGTGATGCATGGCCTGGGGAATGACAGAGCAACCAGACAGGAGGACCCTGGCTATCTGGGAGCCCCCATAGAGCCACCAACCCTTGGAGCAGGTCCCAGGTCAGACCCTCATGTGAGAAATAAGTGCTATATTTTCTTTAGATCGTTCTTAATTTAGATCGCTAAAATAGTTGAACCAATATCCTTACTGATATATCATCTGTATGCACAAATGACCTGAACAGAGTCCTTAACATTTGCACAAGTGCATGCAAGGCAAGTAAGCCTTTCATTTCACATGCACATGAGAAATCGTATTAGTCACCACAAAGTGCTGCTGCTGTTTAACCATAACGATGATTTATTTGTCTGCTCAGAAGAGCTATACAAATTCTTCCCCAGAGGATTTTGGTTAATCATTTCCAGGCTTCACTACTTACTGTGGGCTAGCCACAGAAACCACGCCTTCAGTCACATGGCTACTGCAGGCTTCCATTCTTCATACATTGTAATAGGCCAACCAGACTTGGAGGCAACATTTAAAAATATTTGACTCATTTGGGTTGGATTAATTAAAGGGGAAAGGCTTCTATGGACTCTGCAATGCTACCTTTCTCATAAAACCGGTGTCATAAACCCCTATAAGTGTAGGGTTTTTTGTTTGTTTGTTTTGTAGACTTTTATTCCATTGGTCTACTTTGCATCAATATCACACTGTCTCCACACATAATTTTATATAGGGTAAGGCAAAAGGAAGTCCAGAGTTGTGAGTGTGCAAAACACAAAGTTTATTCTTGTATTATTATTCATTAATTATTGTGTTATTTTCTTTTATTTTATTTAAACGTATTTATTTATTTAGAGACATCAATTTGTTGTTCCACTTACTTTTTTTTCCATTTATTTTTTATTTATTTATTGTTTTTAATTTTATTTTTGTTACAGATGTTTCTTCTTTTTTACCCCATTGGCACCCTCCTCCCCATTCCTCCCGCCCCATCCCCAGCTTTGTTGTCTATGTCCATTGGTTATGCATACATGCATATAAGTTCTGTGGTTTATCTCTTCCCACCTCCACCACCCCCTCTTCTGAGGGTTGTCAGTCTGTACCCTACTTCCATGTTTCTGGGTCTACCGTATTCCTCAGGCTGTTATGTTCACTATATTGCATATATGAGATCATGTGGTATTTGTCATTTTCTGCTTGGCTTGTTTCACTTAGGATAATACTTTCTAGGTTCCTCCATGTCTTCTCAAAGGATAAGAGATCTTTTTTTCTTACAGCTGCATAGTACCCCATTGTGTATATGTACCACAGCTTTTTTATCCATTCATCTACTGATGGATACTTGGGCTGTTTCCAGATCTTAGCTATTGTAAATAGTGCTGCTATGAACATGGGGGCACATACATTCTTTGTGATTGGTGTTTCAGGCTTCTTAGGGTATATTCCTAGAAGCGGGATTACTGGGTAAAATGGAAGTTCAATTTTTAATTTTTTGAGGTAACACCATATTGTTTTCCATAGTGGCTGTACCAGTCTGCATTCACACCAGCAGTGTACTAGAGTCCCCTTTTCTCCACACCCTCATCAACACTTGGTGTTTGATAATTTGTTGATGGCGACCATGCCGACAGGTGTGAGGTGATACCTCATTGTTGTTTTAATTTGCATCGTTCTGATGATTAGTGATGTTGAGCATTTCTTCATATGTCTCTTGGCCATTTTTATGTCCTGTTTGGAGAGGTGTCTATTCAGCTCCTCTGCCCTTTTTTTAATTGGGTTCTTTGTCTTCCTTTTGTTGAGTTATATGAGTACTCTATATATTTTGGAAATTAACCTCTTATTTGATATATCATTGGCAATGATGTTCTCCCATACAGTGCGTTGCCTTTCCATTTTGATGATTGTCTCTTTTGCTGTGAAGAAGCTTTTTAGTTTGATGTAGTCCCATGTGTTCATTTTTTCCTTTGTTTCTATTGCCTTAGGTGATATATCAGTGAAAATTCTGATGCGTATGATGTGCAAAATTTTGATGCCTACATTTTCTTCTAGAATTTTTATGGATTCACGGGTCACACTTACGTCTTTTATTCATTTTGAGTTTATTCTTGTGTATGGTGTAAGTTGATGGTCTAGTTTTTTTTTTTTTTTTTTGCATGTAGCTGTCCAATTTTCCCAACACCATTTATTAAAGAGGCTGTCTTTACTCCACTGTATGCTCTTGCCATGTTTGTCAAATATTAATTGAGCATATTGCCTTGGGTTCATTTTTGGGTTCTCTGTTCTGTTCCACTGGTCTATGTGCCTGTTCTTGTGCCAGAACCAGGCTGTTTTGATTACAGTCACCAGGTAGTATAACCTGATATCTGGTATTGTGATCCCACCTACTTTGTCCTTCTTTTTCAAAATTGCTGTGGCTATTCGGGGACTTTTTTTGGTTTCATTTGAACTTTTGAAGTATTTGTTCTAGTTCTGTGAAATATGTCATTGGTATTTTGATGGGGATTGCATTGAATCTATAGATTGCCTTGGGTAGTATGGACTTTTAATGATGTTAATTCTTCCAATTCATGAACAAGGTATGTGCTTCCACTTTTTTATATCTTCCTCTATTTCTTTTTTCAATGGCCAGTAGTTTTCTGCAAATAGGTCCTTTACTTCTTTGGTTAAGTTTATTCCTAGTTATCTTAATTTTTTTGCCGCAATGGTAAATGGAAATGTTTTTTCAGTTTCTCTTTCTGTGAGTTCATCATTGGTGTATACGAATGCTGTCAATTTCCTGACGTTACTTTGTGTCCTGCTACTTTGCCAAATGCATTTATTAAGTCTAGTAGATTTTTGATGGAGTCTTTAGGGTTTTCTATGTATAATATCATGTCATCTGCAAATAATGAGTTTCACTTCCTCCTTTCCAACTTGGATCCCTTTTATTTTTTCTTCATGTCTGATTGCTGTGGCTAACACTTTCAGTACTATGTAAAATAAGAGTGACGAAAGTGGACATGTCTGTCTTGTTCCTGATCTTAAGGGAAATGGTTTTAGTTTCGGCCCATTGAGTATGATGTTGGCTGTAGGTCTTTCATATATGGCCTTTATTATGTCGAGATATGATCCCTCTATTCCCACATTGCTGAGCGTTTATATCAGAAATGGATGCTGGATTTTGTCAAATGCTTTTTCAGCATCTATTGATATGATCATGTGGTTTTTATTCTTTATTTTGTTTATGTGATGTATCACATTTATTGATTTGCTAATATTGTACCAGCCTTGCATCCCTGGAATGAATCCCACTTGATCATGGTGAATAATTGTTTAGGTATATTGCTGGATCCAATTTGCTAGTATTTTGTTCAGGATTTTGGCGTCTATGTTCATCAGGGATATTGGCCTGTAGTTTTCTTTCTTTGTAGTGTCTTTTTCTGGTTTTGGAATTAGAATTATGCTGGCCTCATAGAAAGAGTTTGGAAGTCTTCCTTTTTCTTGAATTTTTTGAAAGAGTTTGAGGAGAATGGGTATTAGCTCTTTTTTGAATGTTCGGTAAAACTCCCCCATGAAGCCATCTGGGCCTGGGCTTTTGTTTGCTAGGAGAGTCTTGATTACCTCTTCAATTTCTTCTGTTGTTATTGGTCTGTTCAAGTTTTCTATCTCTTCCCGGTCCAGTTTTGGGAGACTGTGCGTTTCTAGAAATTTGTCCATTTTGCTTATATTGCCAAATTTGTTGTCATATAATTGTTCATAGTAGCTGTTAACGATCTTTTGTATTTCTGTGATGTCGGTTGTTACTTCTCTTTTATTTCTGATTTTGTGTATTTGGGTTCTCTCTCTTTGTTTCTTGGTGAGTCTAGCTAAGGGTCCATCAATCTTGTTTACCTTTTCGAAAAACCAGCTCTTTGTTTCATTGATCCTTTGAATTGTTTTTTTGGTCTCTGTGTCATTTATTTCTGCTCTGATCTTTACTATTTCCTTCCTTCTACTTACTCTGGGGTTTTCTTTTTGTTTGCTTTCTAATTCTTTGTGTTGTGAGGTTAAACAGTTAATTAGAAATTTTTCTTGTTTCTTGAGGTAGGCCTGTAGTGCTATGAACTGCCCTCTCAGAACTGCTTTTGCTGCATTCCATAGATTTTGTGTTGTTGTGTGTTCATTTTCATTGGTTTCCAGGAAGTTTTTTATTTCTTCCTGATGTCTTCAGTAACCCATTTGTTGTTTAATAACATGTTATTTAGCCTCCATGTGTTCAAATGTCCTTGGATGTTCTTATTGCAATTGATTTCTAGTTTCAAGACATTGTGAACTGAGAAGATGCTTGATATGACTTCAGTATTCTTGAACTTGTAGAGATTTAGTTTGTGTCCTATCATGTGATCTATCTTTGAGAATGTCCCAGGTGCACTTGAGAAGAATGTGAATTCTGTAGTTTTGGTGTGTAATTCTCTGTAGATATCTATTAAATCCATTTGGTCTAGTGCTTCATTTAAAGTATCTGTTTCCTTGCTAATTTTTTGTGTAGAGGATCTACCCAGTGCTGTCAACGGGGTGTTGAAGTCCCCTGCTATGATTGTATTGTTGTCGATTTCTCCTTTGAAGTCCTTCAGAAGATTTTTAATATATTTTGTTGCTCCTATATTGGGTGCATATATGTTTATGAAGGTTATATCTTCCTGTTGGATAGATCCTTTCAATATTATGTAGTGGCCTTCTTTGTCTCTAGTTATGGCCTTCATTTTGAAATCTATTTTATCAGATATGAGTATTGCTACCCCAGCTTTTTTTTCCTTTCCGTTTGCTTGGAAGATTTTTTTTTCATCCCTTTACTTTCAACCTGTGTGAGTCTTTTATTGTGAGGTGGGTCTCTTATAAACAACATATAGATGAGTCATGCTTTCTTATCCAATCAGCTACTCTGTGTCTTTTTATGGGAGCATTCAATCCATGTACATTTAAGGTGATTACTAATATGTACTTATTTATTGACATTTTGTTTAGTTTGGTTATATTTTTCTTCCTATTTCTTCTACTAATTACAGCAGTGCTTTTACCATTTCTTGCAGTGCTGGTTTCGTGCTTTTTTTTTTTGTCTGGGAAGCTCTTTATTTGACCTTCTATTTTGATTGATAGCCTTGCTGGGTAGAGTAGTCTTGGATTCAGATCCTTGTTTTTCATGACCTTGATTACTTCATGCCATTCCCTTCTGGCCTGTAGTGTTTCTTGTGAGAAGTCAGCTGAGAACCTTATGGGGTTTTCTTTGTAGGTAACCTGTTGCTTATCTCTTGCTGCTTTTAGGATTCTCTCTTTGTCTTTAATTTTTGGCAGTTTGATTACTATGTGTCTTGGTGTGGGCCTATTTGGTTTCTTCTTCCTTGGGGCTCTCTGTGCTTCTTGAACTTGAATGCCTTCTTCCTTCACCAAATTAGGGAAGTTTTCTGTCACTATTTCTTTGAATATATTTTCTAACCCTTGCTCATTTTGTTCTTCGGGGACTTCTATCATGCGAATATTATTACATTTCCAGTTGTCCCACAGTTCTCTTAAGCTGTCTTCTTGTTTTTTAATTGTTTTTTCCTTTTGGTTTTCTGATTGGTTGATTTTTTCTACCCTGTCTTTTAATTCACTGATCCGGTCCTCAGTTTCCTCTACTCTGCTTTTTAGACCTTCCAATGTGTTCTTCTTTTCTGATATGTCATTTTTTATCTCTTCTTGGTGGTTTTTAATTTCTGATTGGTTTATTTTCAGCATCTCTATGTCCTTACTCATGCTGTTGAGCTTCCTCAAGATCATGGCTCTGAATTCTAGCTCTGTTAACTTGTCTAACTGCTCCACATTAATCTCATCTTTGGTGGAGGTCTCTTGTTCTTTCATTTGGCTTTTGTTTCTGTGTTTCACAGTGGGCTTTATAGCCTGTCAAGTTTTCCCTGTGGGTGTTGGTGTTCTGCTGTTTGTGGCTCCCTCTCCTGGGTTTAGATGAGCGAGGGAGGACCCACGTTAAACACCACTGTCAAGTCTTACTTTCCTGGTTAAAGTTGCTAGCCCAGGAAAGGTAGTGTTATTCTATAGCTTTTTGCCTGGAGGCTAGCAGTCGAGGTTACTTGAAGAGTTTTGGGTTGTCAGTTGATAGAAAAACTCCCTCAGGTGCTCAGCATAAGGTGATTTCCCCAGGGTGGGGCAGATGCTGGTTGTTAATGAGCCTCAATTAGCATTTCAAGGGCCCACAGGGTGGGGTTGGATCTCTGAGGGAGGGGCTGCTGCCTCTTCCCAGAGCCTTGGGAAGGAGCAATATGGCCACCGTCCTGCGTGGCTGCAACTCGGCAAAAGCTCTGAGTGCCCTCCAAATCCAGAGTGTCCCCACACAGTTCCAATCCAGTCTGCCCTCCCTCTGCCGGAGCCCAAGGTGAGTGGCTGTGGCTGTTTTAGCCTCTGTCCTGGCTCTGCGCTGTGGAGCCGCCTGGGAGTGTAACCCAAGGGCGCTGCTCACAGCTGAGGCCGCTGCTGTCTGTGGGCTCCCAGCCCCCTTCTCGCGCCTTCGCAGTCCTACCAGGATTGAGTCAGTGCCCCTGGTTTTATGGTCCTCGCAAGCTGCTTTTCTGTTGCTTTTTCCCGTCGATTTGTCTGTGTTATAGTTGTAATTCCAGTTTGGTCCTGGGAGACGGTCTGTGTAGCTCCGTTCACTCCGCCGCCATTTTGGAATCTATTGTGTTATTTTCTATACAAACAACTGTAAACCTACTTTTGTCCCCACCCTGCATATCTTAGTACTCTGCAGTTTAAGATCCCCAGTTGTGTTCTTCTTTTTCAAAGGAGGTCATGAAACTTGTTTACAGCCTGGAAAGTGATCATTTTGGCTGGGAAAGTGATAATTTTGGTAAATGTCACATGGCTATTTGAAAAGAATATGCGTTTTTCAATTCTGAGTACATTTTTTTATATATATCAATGAGTTCAATGTTTTATGTTTTTACTGATGCTTTGTCTGCTTGTTCTAACAGATTTGAAATAAACATGCTAAACTCACCCACTATATGTCTATTTCTTCCTTTAGATCAATTAATTTTGCTTTATTTATTTTAATGCTGTATTATTAGGTTTATATTAACCTTTAACAATTATATATTTCTGGTAGATAAACCCAATATATCACCTATAAAATGTCCAACTTTATCTTTACTAATGATTTCTTGAGATGAATACTTTAATTGTATATTTTCATCTTGTCATGGTTTTACCTGTATCTACACAGTTTGGTATATTATATTTTTTACTTTACACTTTAATATTAGTGTAACTATAGCACCTTTTTATAGTTAGTGTCTGCATGATATATCTTTTCTTATTATTTCATTTTTAAGATGGGGTTGGGGTTGAGGAGGGAAGAGATAAGCCACAGAACACACATGCATGTACGCGTAGTCATGGACATAGACAACTATGCTGGAAACGGGAGTGAGAGGAGGGTGTCAATGGGGGAAAAAGTAGAATATCTGTAACAAAAATAAGTTAATAATAATAAAATAGATATATATTAAACAAAAAGATCTATTTTTTTATTGTACTACTTTTAATTTTTTTTATTCTTAGTTTTAATTTGTTTCTTGTAAGTTACATATAATTTTACCGATACTGTTGTTTGAGTATTTTATGTTGTTTTTGTTTTTACATACAATGCTGTTTGTGTATTTTATCTTTTTACATTTAATTTAATTACTTATACATTCGTTTTAAATCCATTATCTTATTCTTTGCACTCTATTTGATCTACCTTGTTTTATGTTCTTTATTTCTTTTCTTACTTTCTTTTGGATTAAAAAAGTATTTTCATTACTCATTTGTACTCTCCTCCCCTCCCCCCATATTAACTTGGTTGCTGTATATTTTCTTAATAGTTACCCTAGAAATTACAACAGACATTTTTCACTTAACTTTATCTCCTCCTGCCATTTAAAAAAAATTGCTATGTATTTCAATATTTAAATAACAAACAGTTAAAACCCCACAAGACATTATTTGATGCTTTTGTACAGCAGATATTCATTTAACTTCTTCATCACTTATACTTTTCAATCCTTTCTTCATTTTGTGCTTTCTGTATAGTGTTATATATTTCTTCTACCAAAAGCATTCTAGTAGATTTCTTTTCATACAGATCTCCTGATGAATAGTCATCTGTTTTTGTCTGGCCATATATTTATTTTGCCTTCATTTTTTTTTTTTTTTTTTTTTTTTTTTTTTAATCCTCACCCGAGGACATTTTTTCCATTTTTTGGTCAGATAGAGTGGGTGGGAGAGAGAGAGAGAGAAACATCGACGTGGAAGGGACACATCGAGTGGCTGCCACCCACACAACCCAACCAGGGCCGGGGACAAACTGCAACCGAGGTACGTGCCCTTAGCGGGAACCGAACCCGGGTCTCTCCAGACCACAGGCCAATGCTCTAACCGCTGAGCCAAACTGGCCAGGGCTATTTTGCCTTCATTTTTGAACTATATTTTTGCTAGGTACAGAATTTTAAAAAGACAGTTATTTTCTTTGAAGACATCAAAGATGTCCTGTTGTCTTCTGGCTTCCGTTTTCCTATTGATATATCACTGGTGAGCTTTCTTGTGTGTTGGGGGGCAGGTTCTATTCTATATTATTTCATTTCTTTTATGGGGACTCCAGTTACACAACTGATATATCTTTTCATGAATCCCATGTCTTTTCCTATAATTGTCAAATTATGTTCTCTGTATTTTAGGTGTTTTTTTTTTTAATTGATATGTTTTCTGTTTATCCATCTTTTTTCATTTCTTTAACTATCTCTTAACCCCATACATATATTCTTATCTTAATTTCAGTTTTGTATTTTTCAGATATAAAATATTAATTTAATTTTCATAGATGTCATTTACCTGCTGAATTTTTTGTTCTTTTCTTTCCCTACAACATATTAATGATAGTTATTTCAGAGTCTTTGCCTAATAATTCCAATATCTGGACGTCTTATGGATACTTTTATTTTCCATTTTATTTTCCTCCTTGTTTTGGGTCATTTGTTTTTGTTTTCTAATATGTCTTTTGAAACATTTAAGTCCCAGACATTGTGTTTGAAACACAGAGAACATTTCAGGCTCTCGGTGATGTTATTATCTCCCAGAATTAATGTGCATTTGCTCCTGACAGGCAATTTGGCTTTGGGAAAAAAATCTCCTCAATAGAGTCAATGCTTTGAAGCTAGACTGCAGTCTTTATCAGACTGGTGTGTTTCAGGTTTGCCCTTACTCCTACGATTCAGGTCTTGAGGGATCTGGTGTGTTATACAAAGATTCATGTTTTAGCAGACTCCAAACCTAAAGTTTTGTTTCTTCAGCCCCATAAAACTAGTCTCTCGGTTGCCCCTTGTATATTACAGAGAAAGGCAATATTGCGAGTCAGTCTTACCACTTTGCACTTTCATTTTTGTCAGGCTTCTTGGTCCCTTAAATCTCGATCGCCTTAGGAGTTCTGGTGTATCTTCAAACAGACATCTCATAGACATTTATGCAGCTCTTCTAGTTGCTCTCAGTGAGACCAGGCAATCAGCAAGAACCAGAAGAGAAGCACTCAAACTTCTTAGACCCGTACCACACCATTTTCCTTTACTGAATTTTTACCCTCCAAACTCAGAGTTTTTCTAGTATAATTTATCTGGAAAATATCCCTTTGATCTCCTGCTCAGGGGAAGTCGTCTAAGTATCCAGGGAGAGAAACTAGGGGCTTAATATTGCTGTTTAAGGAATTTTAACTAGTTGCCCTGATGTCAGAACCACTTGTCAAACACTGTTCCACCTCCTACACCAGACACACACACACACACACACACACACACACACACACACACTTTTGTGATAGCAGGAGTTTCCAAGTCTGAGTCTTTCTAGAATTTTGCAGAGTGAATCAGTTTACTTCTCATAGTTTTTTTTTTCCTTCTGCAAAGGCTTTAGGCTATCGCTTCCCCAACTCAGCTAATGCAGTTATCACTTCTACATCAATGTTCGTGTTTACAAAAAATGTGTTGAAATCTCTCATCCTTTTCTCTATATCCATTTCCATTCTCTTTGCCCTTGTGGTTTATATCAACTTTTGTTGTAATTGTATTGAGTTTTTGAATAGAAAGGAGATAAGTGAGTGTGACTGATTGGCCATGTCACCTACAAGTCCTCTACATGGTTTTATATGAAACAATGTAACTAGGTAGGCATTATTCATGGTAGTGCAAGCTGCAGAACGAGACAGTGTTCTCTTACACCGGGGCCATTTCATGCATTTATTTTTAAAATAAATTTCCTAGTAGATATTTAAGTTTACAGTTAGAAGTAGTGTATTTTTAACTCTCTTCTTAAAAGATATTTTTTTTTTTTTTTTTTTAAATCAGAGAGGTAGAAAGAGAGGAAATAGGAGAGGGAACATACTGGATCTGAGATTTGAAAGTCAGGACACAATTACTTTGTACTTAAAAGATGTAGGAAATTTATAGTTGGAAAGTTTCTATCTGAGGGAAGAATTCCAAACCTATTGTAATGTTTGGTCAAGATTATTCAAGCTCTATTTACTAATCAGATAGTATGGGTAACATGGAATGTTTAAATCACAAAATGTTAGAGATGCAAGGAATTCAGAGGTCATCTAGCTTGAATTCCTTGTTTTAAATGTGAATAGATAAACTAGTCTCTAAAAAGAGTAAGTGATTTGCCCAGTTAACAGTGTGGCACAGTAGATAAAAGCTCTGGCCAAGAGTCACACAGACTGGGTTTTAATCATGGCCTGCAACTTATTGCTCCAAAACCTTGGGTAAATGACATTCCTTCTCAGAGTAGCAACATTCTCATTTATAAAATTGGAATAATAATGGTACTTAGGATAGCTGTAAAATTTAAATCAGATAGTACGTTTTAAAATAGTTAATGTGTTATTTGGCATATTGTAATAATGCCAATAAATATTAGTTATTATTGATCATTGTAATTGACCAGTGGCACAAATAAGAGTCAAATTAAGATGACACCTGACTCTCGATTCGAAAACTTTTCCAGAACCATTAGTCCTTTCCTCAGGAGGTATCCCTGGGGTGCATGTCCTGTGTCATCTGGGTCCCTTTGTCACTGCCTGCGTTTCCCTACCCTGTTTAACTATGATATAATAAAGGAGTCAATGTATTGCACATAGCAAATACACAGTAGATTTTCACTGAAATGAATTTTTTTGAGACTTAATTGACAGGATTTTTTTTGTATGTTGTAAACTCTTCCCAGCAGAGTATGGCAATGTTTTTTTGTTTGTTTGTTTGTTTGTTTTTTGTTTGTTTTTATCCTCACCCGAGGACATTTTTCCATATTTTGTTCAGATAGAGTGGGAGGTAGAGAGAGAGAGAAACATCGACGTGAAGGGACACATCGAGTGGCTGCCACCCGCACGACCAGCCAGGGCCGGGGACAAACTGCAACCGAGGTACGTGCCCTTAGCGGGAACCGAACCCGGGTCTCTCCGGACCGCAGTGCCGACGCTCTAACCACTGAGCCAAACCGGCCAGGGCTGGCAATGTTTTTATGAAGAAGAAACTTGATGAATTCCACTTAAAAATCTAGACCCCACAATCTTATGAAATGATGTTCGGAATATAAATAGGCATAATTTTTTAGAGGGAAATTTTTCAATAGACATGTAATGATTTAAAAATAAGCATAAATCCAGGAAACTAAGAAAGTAATAAGAAAAAGGATCTCGGCAACAATGTTTATTTTAATAGTACTTATAATATTTAAAAATTTAAACACACAGCACATTTATATTATGAACAATGTGTCAGTTAGAAATCCTATTTTATGATAACACTTAATTACATAGGAAAATGTTTTACTTGGTAAAAGGAATATGTTACCCAAAAGTATGTATTGTATGCTTTCAATCAACCTCCATCTCCCTCTCTCTGATCTGCCCTGCTTTACCACTTGTGGTTTTAACAAGGTAACATTTATTTTCATATTTAAGTTATTTTCCTATGCTAACTATTTCCCAGTTCTCAGAAACCCATTATCTCTCCCCTGAGCTGCCCCCTCCCCAACTATTATCAAATGTTGCCTGTAAAAACCCATGACCTGCATTATCAAACATGTGTGCTGACTGTCCCTCTCACCTACATGGCTGTCGCTCACAGGCAGTTTCCTTGCAACTGTGCCTGACTTCCCACTATTGCATGTCCGGGACCTAGAACAAAAGGACTTAAAAAATATATGCTGAATTCATAAATGAATACCTAAGTGAGGGAATGACTCCTTGACCACTGCAGCGATGACTTCATTGCTGTTCTAGCAGAAGCTTCTAAGGTATGGGGGTAGCAATAGGAAAACGAGGTTTATCATCCAGTGTCAAGCTCAGTGATGGTCAGCAAATGCCCCCTAACTTACTACAGGTTGCTGCAGAGGCCTTAGTGGTCTTCAGAATAAACTGTGTTACTCATTCAGTGTTTTATTTAACCTTAGATACTCCTTGTCACAATTCACTTGGTGTTATCAGGCATTGCTGTATAACTAACCACTTCAAAACTTCGTAGCTTAAAACAAACAGCTACGGGTTTATCTCAGGATTCTGTAGGTCAGTTGGGCAGTGCTTTTCTGAGCCAGCTTCTGCTGGATTTCTCATATGTCTGTGGGTATGGAGGAGGTAGACTGGGGATGAGCTGGAGGCTGGATGATCTAGACTAGCTTCACTCACAAGTTCAGGGGTTGACAGCTGGCCACCCTGGGCAACCCCGCAACAGAACGTCTCACATCATCCAGCAGGCCAGCCGAGAACTCCTCACGTGGCAGCAGATCAGCAAGAGGCGCAAAGCCCCAGTGTGCAGCCAGTTTTCAAGACTCCTTCTGTGACATGTTATTTTATCATTGGCCAAAACAATCCACACGGTGGAACCCAGAGGCAGTGTGGGGGGTTACCTCAGTTTACTTAGAGACAAGAACAAATTAGAAGCCATTGCTTAATAATCGGCTACAACCTTTTCTTCAGTCTTAACAATTTCATGTCCCTTCCACATACAAAATATACTCCCTCTCAAAGCTCCCCAAAGTCTCATCTAATCATTGCAATAGGCTTCAAGTCCAGGATCTTGTGATCTGCAATCTTGTCTTCTTGGATGAAGCCCCTCTTGATCCAGAGACCTATGAACTAAAAGGACAAGTTATTTGCCTCACCCAACAACATACAATGATGCCACAGTGATAGAATATCTGTACTAATTAGTGCTCTTTGTAAAAGGAAAAAATGGATAGCACAGAGTAGTCACATATTCATAACAATTCTGAACTCCACCAGGCACATGTTACCCAGGTCATGTACCCTAGGGCCCAGGTCAGGTACCCTAGGGCCTAGGTCATATACTCTAGGGGCCCAGGTAATGAACCCTAGGGCCCAGGTCATGTACTCTAGGGCCCAGGTCATGTACTCTAGGGGCCCAGGTCATGTACCCTAGGGCCCAGGTCATGTACTCTAGGGGCCCAGGTCATGTACTCTAGGGGCCCAGGTCATGTACTCTAGGGGCCCAGGTCATGTACTCTAGGGCCCAGGTCATGTACTCTAGGGCCCAGGTCATGTACTCTAGGGGCCCAGGTCATGTACTCTAGGGCCCAGGTCATGTACTCTAGGGCCCAGGTCATATACTCTAGGGCCCAGGTCATGTACTCTAGGGGCCCAGGTCATGTACTCTAGGGGCCCAGGTCATGTACTCTAGGGCCCAGGTCATGTACTCTAGGGGCCCAGGTCATGTACTCTATGAGCCCAGGTCATGTACTCTAGGGCCCAGGTCATGTACTCTAGGGCCCAGGTCATATACTCTAGGGGCCCAGGTCATGTACTCTAGGGGCCCAGGTCATGTACTCTAGGGGCCCAGGTCATGTACTCTAGGAGCCCAGGTCATATACTCTAGGGCCCAGGTCATGTACTCTAGGGGCCCAGGTCATGTATCCCGGGGCTGGGACAATTCCTTGATTAAGTCCTGGTTCTGTTCCCTGGGAGTGGGCTGCCAGTCCATTGTTCCTGTGGGGGCTAAAAGAATACACTTCCTCCCACCTTTCTTTAACTGGGACAATAATTCAAGCAACATAGAGCAGATTAAAAGGAGAAACACATATTTTAATATGTGTATTGGGAATTCACATAAGCATGAAAATTCCAAAGACAGTAAGGTAAAATTGGATGTATATGACATTTTGGACAAAGGAGAAAAGGGGAAACGGGGTCTTAGACTTCAAAGGTGAAAATGGGCAATTTACAGGTAGTTGAGGAAGAGCTGAACACACAGCGTGGGCATATTCTTGCTTTAATGGGACACGTGGGAAATGTAGCGACCAGGCCCCTGCCTGGAGCCCCGCCATCTACCACACTAATTCAAAGTAAGCTCAGGTGAATATGCTAAGGTTCCCTTCCTGAAGCACGTTTTCCACCTGAGTCTCTGAAGTAGGAAAGTGTTTGGGTCAAAGGTTCTTTCTGAGTCTTTTGTTTCTTAATAACCAGCTTAAAACCAATGTCTCAAAAGGCAGTTTTAGGGTGGCCACACTTTGGTCCCCTTTATTCGACATGGCTCTTGGCTCCACCCTCAGCGCTTAGTTACTCCTTTCACAAGACGTCCCTCTGCCATAAGAAATGGCCCAAGTTCATAAAGTGGAGGGTCCCCATCATTTTGATTTGATTTGTGACCATGACTTTAGAAATCATTTTTTTTCTCCTTTCTACACACCTCAGAGACTTAGCCTTGTCCCTTAATAATCAGTAACCCCTGAGGTAGCAGACGACAATAGCTTGAAACCTGACTAATGGTCACCAGCTCTGGACCCCATGGCAAGCTAAAGATAACATCTTGACCTAAGTTATGGTTCAGCTCCTGAACCCTAAGGTGGACTGTCTGGTCACTTTTCCATGAAACTGGACAGAGGGATGCCAGAGCAGACCTCAGAACTGTCCTCGAGGGCTGAAGAAATGGTTCATTACCCCACCTTACCTCCCTCCAACTAACCAGCTCCTCGCATGACCCTGAGCCCCGAGCGCACAGCGTCTTGTGATTCTGCCCCATGTAATCTGTAACCTGCATGCCGTCGGGGAGTTGGGTCTTTCAGAGCAGGAGCTCACCCGCACTCCAGCTTGGCAGCCCTGTAATAAACTACTTCCTTCCTTCACTGCAAACTCCTGCTCTTGCATTTCTTTGGGCAAGTCTGCACAGGTGGACAGACTGAAATATTGGGGTTCAGTAACATTTGCAGCTATGTAGATTTCTCAGCCTGCTTCCTACCTGTAGAAAGTTGGAGACTCAGAGGACTTTATGAGGTTTAAACAATCTCTATCTTTTGGAGTCTAAATTGATGACTTTTTTGGTGGTACTATTACCAGAGGAAGATGGGTCTTCCATGGTGTTGCAGGAAAAGAATTTCAGAGACACATGCATAGGAGGATTTTAAGCAATAGTGGTAAGATTTATGAGAATACTCTTGAAATGGCTGCTGTACTCCATGAGGCATTTCCCTGGCACTAGGCTGGTAGATCGTGTTCACTGCCCCCAGGTACACCATGCTTAATATTTCATCCATGACCAGGTGGTTCAGCTCCGTCTGGCTGCAGAAAAAGTCTAGCTTCCAGGGCAGCAGGCTGCACTGGGCCCTCTGGACCTAGGAGGGTCAATAGGGTTTAAAGCTGCATCACTGTAGCACCCGAGGCTGACCTTGGGCAAGTTACTTAACTTCCCGGTACCTCATTCCCCATCTGCACATCTGCCACTAAGGCTCAATAGCACCCAGGCTGTGATCCGGCCTGAGCAACTGCCAAAGAGCACGCGCGCAAGAGAGAAGGAGCCTCAGGCCTTTGTTAAGCTTTGATTATATTTCCTTGGGCTTGGGAGAGAGTAGGTTTTCTTTCAAACTATCCAATCTCTTTCCTGGCTCTTCCTGGACTATGCTGGTGTCTCCCCCTATTCAATCCCTTTCCTGGATCTTCCAGGGTTTTGTGCCTTTATCCCGACCCACCCTTTCCCCAGATTTTCCCAGGAGAGTCTCCTCCCCTTTGCGGTCACTATTCTGTCTTCTACTACGCATGCTTCATAGGTCTACTTCGCCTTCTGACTTCTACTGCACATGCGCTTAGTAAGAGGACGACTCCCTTGTTCCATCTTGGTTTCTACTGTGCATGCGCACAGCAGAGGTTTTCCCTCGCTGGGTCTCCCTCCCCCCTGGGGCAGCTGCACTTCCTAGTCAATCAAGTTTAATGTAGGATTCCCTGTGCTCCTTTCCTTTGTTAACAACTAACTAACCACTGTAACTGCAGTTTTTTTGAAAACTTTATGTACTTTTTATGTGCTGGATTATAGACCAAAATGCTCGTTCACAGTTCTTTTCTAGATGTGCCCCTTTCTTTAGATTTCTTTCATCATTATTTTGGATGAACTTTCACTGAGACCACGTCCTTAAGGATTCTTAGAAGCGCTTTTGTCTGGGGGGTGTACAGCACGCCAGCTTAAATCTCTCAGAGGTCCGAAAAGGAGGTTTTACAGCTGCATCTTTGATTTGATTTTGGGCCTCAAGCCTCTTTCTCTCTGAGAACTTGTAAATCGCTGGAAAAATAAGGGAAAAGGTTTTATTTTCCATAGCAGCAGGTCTGGTCTCCTCTATATTCATTTGTAATTGTGTTTACAAATCAAACAGTTCCTTTTTAATACTTCGCTCGCTCTCTCAACCTCTCTCTCTTTCTCACCTTACCTTATCACAGGCCTCAAAAAACAAAAAAACAAAAAACAAAGCAAAGAAACGGAAACCCACTCACACTGTCAACATTCTGCCTGAAAATCAACGTACCAGGTCCACAAATACCTTTTCTATCTTCCAGGTTACTGCAGGCAAGGAGACAGCTGAGCCGACTGATTTTCTGATCTCTACCTTGGGTTGCCATCGTCCAGGCCACTGCAGCAGTTTTCTGGCCATTTTTCCAGCCTCTACTCACAGCTCAATTCCCAAACCGATGCTACTCATTTTTGGTTTGTGTTACAGGAAGACCCCACTCTTCGGAACTGGTATTAGTTTAACTCAGTGCTTAAAACATGGGATTAGTTCATGAGTCTTAGGAAGGGCTGGGTATTTCCAGCCAGGACGGCTGATCACCGCTGGGCTTTCTCTAGTATCAGCAATGGGTTGGCAGGGGAGCTGGCAGCTGGGTGATCTAGGATGGCTTCCCTCCGCGTCTGACAGTTGGCAGGCTTCTCAGTCGGTAGCTGTGCCCTCATCTCTCACCGTCCAGCAGGCTAGTCCAGGATCTTCCACATGGAGGCAGAGACCTAAGAACAACAAGAGAGGACAAGCTCTCATGTGCATGCTGTATTTAAGTCTTTGCCTGTTTCGCGTCTTTTATGTCTCTTTGGCCAAAGCAAGTCACAGTCTCATGGCTAAACCTAACAAGCATGCAAGAGGGGATAACCCAAGGTCATGGGTACAAGAAAGCATGAACAAAGCGAGGGGGTGGGGGAGCATTACTACAACAATCTACAACACTCAGTTTCCTGATGCTATGGCTCGTCACTGTACAGTCACTGGTCAGGCCTTTCCTGCTGAGGTAGACGGTTGAGAAGCTCCTCTTTCTCTCAACACTGAGAAATGTTTCCCAATAGCTGCATTATTTTTCAGGATTTTGGAGAACTCATGCTGAGCCCTGAGGCCTGAGCCTGAAACTCAGCTCCCACAGTTCTTTGCAGTTCATTACAGACACCCAAGAGGTTGCAAAAGTAATGACAGAGGCTTCTCCTGGGTCTTTTCTGAAGCGCAGTTCATTTGCCTCGCAAAGAGTTGTAACGGTTGCTACACCCCTTTTCAGAAAAGTCTCCTGTGTGGCAGGCAGAGTCAATGCTTGTTTTAGTTATTTCACAAAACCTTATTTGCTCACTAGGAGCCATGCCCAGTTCCAACCACTTTATATATATCGACTCATTTACTTCTCATAACCTTATGGAGCAAGTTCAATTATCGTCTCCATTTTAGAGATAGGAAAATCCAGGCGTGGGCGGTTCAAATGACCTGCCCAAGGTCAGCTAGTAAAATGTCAGAGGCAGGACTGAAACCCAGGCCATCTGGGCCAGCACCTGTGCTTTTAACTACTAACCTGTGCTGACTTTCTCAATGACAGGTTATTATTTATTAAGCAATTTCTTTGTGTCTGCACCAAGCAAAGGTCTTGTCGTTCATTGTCTCATGTAATCCTTCAAAAAGGGTTTACTATCCCCATTTTACAGAGGAGGAAGCTGAAGTTGACCGAGTTTCCGTGACTCAGCCAAGCTCCCACAGGTGATTAGCACCAGAGCAATGCCCATTCTTGTGAGGTCCACCCTATCTCACCACCCAAAGAAATATCGATAACTAAAAACCACCATAAAACATATTCCTGCTGCAAGTACAAAACCTACCACTATCATCACCACTTCTTTATCGTTTTGACTAAATCAAACTAAATTAACTTCCAGGAAAATTCATGTAATAAAAGTATTAAAATATTTGAATGAGCGCATTTTATGTTTATTATGCACTCATTCACTCATTCCTCCCACACATATTTGCTTAGAGCTCACGCTATGCCAGGCACTGCTTGTATTTGATCAGATCAATGTGCCAAAGACACACTAATCCCAGAGCCTTTTTGTTCAATGGTGATTGCTATTGTGGCTCCTAAGACACACGCCTCTGGTATCACAGCCCTAGTTCATTCTCCCCCAACACCTCTGTGTGCAGTTGTGCACTTACTCAGGACAGTCCTTGGCTTCAGTCTCCTAAAGGACACACGTCAGATGGGGGGAGTGAAGTTCTCAGTGGATTTAAGAGAGCTTTGGTTGATACCTGCTAGGAAGATTTACCTTGCCCACTCAGGCCGCTATGTTATAAATCCCTATTCTGTGGCCAATTGCAAATTTCGTAGGCATTTAAATTTGCTGTCCACTTCTGGAGAATAATTACAGCTATTTAATTGTATTCATAATTTAGCATACACCTGAAAAATATGCTGTGAAATATCAGAGGGATCCTTTAATACTGGTGTTCCATTTATAAACTGTCACATTTATAAGGTATCTTTAATCTTCTAGGGTCGGCTAGAATTTTTTATTACAGTCTGCTTTGTGCTTTAAATATTAAAGATCCGGCAATACTTCAAAAGGTGATAATGCCTGATGTTCTGATGGAGCTTAAACCTCACCAGCTAAATATATTGAGGAATGTTCAGTGGCCCTGGCTTAATTAAACATGCATGTATATTTTCAAATGCAATATTTTTCTGCTGGTTAGTTTTCTGACGAACCTCCAAACAGGTCCAGGTGGAACAAAGCATGTAAACAGGCTTGTGAATGAAGTTTAAAGCACTCAAATTAGCACCTTCCCTCAATTAATATGCAAACCTTGGAATCTCTGCAATTGATAATGTCATTGAAAACTGTTCGCAGTTTAACAGTGTATCTGTGTCATTTCATTTTCTAAAACATGTCAAGTTTACTTATGCGAAAAGACATCGGTGACGGCTTTTTAGCCAATAGGATGGTATTTGTTCTCAGTAACCTACTCATCGCCCTGGAACATGGCACACATTCCAAGGCAGTGGCAGGCTTTAAATGTACCATTTGTTTTCATTATATAGCACTTAAAAGGCCGCCGTCTCCTCATGCAGCATGCCATGTTAAAGCAGCCGAGTTCTCTAAGCCCTCAGACCAAATTACCTATGGCTGTGGATGCTTGAAGATTACTTAATCAACTGTCTCAATTAAAAAAAAAAAAAATGCATTGACGCAAATCTATTTTATTTTGAAAAGAAATCTCTATTCGGCATTTGCCACACTCTGGATATCTTGTCACAAGAAATGAAACCTTAAGCTCAGATTTCCAACCCAAAACTTCCAGACATCTTTTTATACATATAATATCGCCTACTATTTAAAATATCCAAATAAACACTACTTTGAATAGCTGCTCGTCTATTTGGAAGTATGACTTACGCAGGCTACCCAAATAGAGATTGGCAGTAGTTTGAAAAGGGAACGAGATGTTTTACAGATGAGCAAAAAAAGAGACTGGCTTTGAACGATTCAATCTGCTGTAGAATCAACGTGTAACTGGAAAAATATATATAGTGAAAATGTACGTAGAGGCTTCCAATAAAAGTTCAATTATGATGCTGCAATAGGGAAGCTTGTCCAAAAAAAATGTTTAATAAAAAAGGTCTGTGAGCTCTGTGGCGGTGTGAGAGCAGTCTTCCAGGTGAGGCAGAGCTAGTGGATTATGACAGGTGAGGTATTGTTATTATAATACCTAAGGCAAAGCAGCACCCACACAAAATGATAGACAAATCTGAATTAATGATGTGATCAGCAGGGTGGCATTTGAATGTAATCTCCCTGCACGTGGAAAAGGCTGCACGCATAGCATACAGGGAAGGAACTGTTTGGAGGGCTGTGGACAGAAGACTCAGTGGGAAGAGAGATTTCAGAAGATGTCTGTGCTTCGCTGGCTAAGAAGTGCACTTAGAAATTGGATTTGTAAACAAATTAAAAGCCGAATTTCTTTTCCTAAAGCAGCCTTCGGTGGATGTGAACAATAATCACTTAACCTTGGCAATTGGAGGCCTTTCAAACAAATAATTAGCAGAAAAGAGACTGTGAAGCACATTTTAATTTTGTTTCCTTTTTTGATCATCCTTCGTTAGTGCTTCCATCCTGGATCTGTGAGCCAAGGAGCCATTTTACATCCCTGGATGGGAAAATATGACCTTCCCTGAGGATTCCAGCCATCTTTCGCTGTCTTACTCTATGACCACCACCTCTAATTAAAAGCCTTAACAGTAGCCAGGCCCTAATAGCACAAAAGAGACCAGAGCTCACCGAAAGGGTGCATTTTATTAAGCGACAGAACTCTCAGAAATTTGAGCCTGCAGAAACCGCCTGCGTGATCTTTAATGGATTTTTAAAGATGACAAGGAAGGAAATGGGAAGATAAAGCAATGGAAGGAGAAATTCCCTGAAGGAGCATTCTGAAGTAAATCAGTACAACTGAAAAAGTGAACTCCCAGGGCCTGGGGATATCTCCCAGGTTTTTCAGCTGGACACTTATGGCCTGTTGGGTCCCTGAACACCTCTGCTCTGGGCTGACTTTGACAGAGCAAGTCACAGAAAGATGAACGACAGCACCTGAAGTGCTGTTCACAGGGCAGAAAATTGCTCCCTTTGCACGCTGAGCTGCCTTTGCTCTGCGTCACATGACTTCTCACAGTCTCCCCATATCACAGTGCCATTTATGTATGTTAACTTATCGAGCAGTAATGCTATTCTTTGCCTCCTTTTTCGATGCTGCTCAGGCAATTAAAAGCAAAGGAAGTAAATGAGGTCAGCACTCGTAAAATCGGAGTCTGTAGGTGACAGATGCCCGGAGACCACATAGCTTTTGACGCTGCTACACTGTGAGTAAACCGAGAGCAAGAGGACATCCCTGCTTCCCAGGACTTTTATTTAGATATTTATTTTTTCAGGTGAGAAGTGGATTTCAGGTTTTCTTGTTCTTTTTTAAATCAACCTAAATAAGGTACATCTTTTAAGGAGTTTGGAAATGCTGCTAATGCAATTATATGTCCCATATGGAAAAAAGAACATAGTGCAGGAAATTGTTCTCTTTAATCTTCTAGCACAAAGACCAACATTTAACCACACAGTAGAATTTTATCTCCAGAAGCTCTTAAAATAGCTCTATTGATGTTGCGCAATTACAATAAGTGTTTTGAAATGTTCCGCACACAGGTATACAAGAATACCTCATCCCATTTTCTGATTCCAACCTTGTGATCACAGTGATTTTGAAAACCTAATTAGAAGAACCTTCCTGCTTCCCTTTGGCGTGATTTAAATAACACACAGGATTTTATTCCATGTCCCTCGGCTTCTGCAGTATGTATCCTATACGTCTTGGCATGTAAGACAATCCCTTAAGGAGAGAAACAGCTCTCAAAATCCGAGGTGACTTATACAATGCCCTGGCTTTACTGCTATCGCTCGGCTACTATCCCTGAAGCTGGCAATAGCTCCGGAGCCCTTCCCACCCTGGAGGCCTCCTCGGAGTGCTATAAAAGGCTCAGGGAAGGGGTTGGTGTGGAGGGAGGTGGTCAGCACATGCTGTCCTCCATCAGTTGCCACAGGGGATGCAGCAAAGAAGACTACAAGTTGACCTAATTACTTATATTTTCTTCATAGACCTTAAATTGGAAGAAACAGATCTTAAATTTGAATATTCATATAGTATCTACTATATAAGCTTGACTCCAGTTGCACAAATATCTCCAAAAAAACCCTGGAATATATGATCATCCGGCCTGTTTTGAGCAGAATATCACACAGGATCATTACGGGGCTCAGCAATGGCCAAGAAGGGACAGATTGTTATTATTTTTAAATTCTTTTCTTTAGATTTTAAAGAGAGAGGAAGGGAGAGGGAGAGATAGAAATAACGATGAGAGAGAACATCGATTGGCCGCCTCCTGCATGCCCCTCACTGGGAATCAGGCCCACAACCTGGGCATGTGCCCTGACCAGGAATCAAACTGGCGACCTCTTGGTGCATGGGGTCGATGCTCAGCCACTGAGCCACAGCAGCTGAGCAGGACAGAATCTAACTTAACATCTGGATGTGGCTTTCTGCCTCAAGACTTAAATTGTGCTTGTCCTTTTACCACTCACACTCCAGAAGGGTGAGAGAGAGCCTTACTTTTCGTATGTCAGGAGAGGTATATCTCTGTTATTAAATTTCGGGGTTGTACCCTGTATAACATATTTGTCAGCTTAGTGATAGATTGACTTCCACCTTCCCTTTGTTTTATTCTATAAATATTTAGCCTCCCACTAGACTGATTATAAGGTCTTTGAGAGGAGGACTAAATCCTACGCTGCTCTTGAATCACACTTTTAATCACACTACCTATTATCGAGCACACAGAATGCACTTCCTAGTTGAGCGGTGGGTCACACATCATACTCACATAAATAAAAATATGTACAACCTCTGCTCTGGCAGTTGATGCATATGTTTGCAAGTAACAGACACCTGGAAAAACTCTCAGACTTTAAAAGACAGAGTCGTAATCCAAAAATTCTTAGTCAACTAGAGTGTTGAACTGAGCTAATGGCATAGCCAACAATTCTGGGAGAGCATTGCTAAATAGCTCAGAGAACGAATTTACATTTGTTCTCTTAGCAAATATTTAGTGAACATCTACTATATCCTCATACTATTCTGTGGGCTAGAATTATAACAGGGAACAAGAAAGATATGATTCTACTCTCATGGAGCTTACATTCTATGGTTCAAACATTTTCACTATATCCCCAGACCATAGAATAGTCCCCAGAATATGGTGTGATGCTCAGTAAATGTTTCCCAGTGTCTCTCTTATGGGTAAACTTCTTGATTTCTTTGAAGTTCCCTCAACATCCTGCCCACTCTGAAAACACCACTCTAAATAAAAGTATTTGCCTTTGTTCTAGGCTGAGATCAGGTGGCTGGGATATCAGGCCCTGGTAATAGATTAAACAAAGGCACAGGGTATGAGAGCTCATGGGTGTTAAAAGAAAATGAGTGACCCAGAACTCCTACAGCCGTAATTCTAACCCTGGCTGTGCATTAGACTCACCAGGGGAACTTTCAAAAGAATATACTTGTGTCTGGGTCCTGTGGCCAAAAATTCCCAGATGATCTGTGTTGGGCTCAAGTTTGGTATTTGCTAAAAGCTCCACCTACAGGTGGGTCTAACATGCAACCAGAGGTGAGTACTACTACCCCAGAGTAGTGCACAGTTGCATGGAGTTGAGCCCCAAAATGTATGTCAGAGTCATATTGTGATAGCCTTTAATAGCATGCTAATGACCTTGGAATTAATTCTGTAATTTAAATAGTCTTAAAAAGTCATGTAAACCCTGGCTGGTGTGGCTTGGTTGGCAGAGCTGTGTCCCATGCACCGTGAGGTCACCGGTTTGATTCCAGTCAGGGCACATACCCAGGCTGCAGGCTTCATCTCCAGTGGGGGCATGCAGAGGCAGCCCATAGATGTCCCCCCCCTCTTTAAAATCAATAAAAATATGTATCTTTTTAAAAAGTCATTTAAAAACACACAGGTGACATGATCAGATCTGTCTTAGAAAAAACTCTGGTGACAGGATGTAGAGTAAATTGGAGGAAGAAGTGATCACAAGCAGGAGAAGTTGGAGAGTATTTGAAACAGCCCTAGTGAGAGATAATTAAGCCAGAACACAGGCTGTGGCAACACGGCTGGGAAGCCAGAGCTGCTCAGAGAAACACTGGTAGATAAAACTTGCAGCACGTGGTGATCCTGAGTGCACGGGTTTGAGAGACCAGGAATTGAAATTGATACTAGGTTTCCAATGTGAGTGGTTGGCTAAGAGAAAGACACTGTTAACTGAGTGCAGGGATTCTCATGAGGCATGTGCAGCCTGGATTGGTTGACCACTCAATGGGAATGTCACAGAAAATACTGAAGCTCTAAAGAGAAGGACTGGGCCCTGGCCAATTTGGCTTAGTGGTTGCATCGGCCTGCGGACCAGAGAGTCCCAAGTTTGGTTCCCACTAAGGGCACGTACCTCGGTTGCGGTTCATCCCTGGCCCTGGTTGGGATCATGCAGGTGGCAACCAGTCAATGAGTCTCACATTGATATTTCTCTCTCTCTCTCTTTCTCCC